>NW_020948910.1:2546660-2609585 GCF_900497805.2 Vombatus ursinus | reverse complement strand
ACACACACACACACACACACACACACACACACACACACACACACACAAGCACCCCATGCCATAGGAGCTACTCAATAAATATTGGTCAAATTGAATTGAATTGTGTGTTGGATTACAGCTTCTATTTTTATTTACTGCCCCTATCCATGGGTAGAATTATTATTGGAGTTAAGCTCAATGTGTGCCATGTATATGGGATGTCCCAAAAGTGTAGTTTCAAGCTTTAATAGCTTAAAACACCATAGATGTCACTTAACTTCCTGAATAAATTTTCATGGAGTTTAGAGCTGAAAGGGACCTTAGAGCTCATGTAGTCAAATCCTCTCATTTTACAGATGAGGAAATACAGAATCTCCAAGCTTAAATAAATTTCTCAAGGTCACAAAGATCATGATGAATGGAACCAGGAGTCAAATCCAGCTCTTCTCCAATCTAGTGTTCTTTCCACTACAATACCCTGTTTCAGAAAAAACTGGGGGATGGCTGAACAAATTGTGGTACGTGAATCTAATGGAATACTCTGGTACTGTAAGAAATGAGGAAATTAATGATTTCACAGAAACACAGAAAAGTTTATATGAAGTGATACTGAGCAAAGTGAAGAGCTCCAGAGATACTGTTTATGCTATAATATCAATATTATGAAAGGAACGCTTTTGAGAGCTGTCAGAGCTCTGTTCAATATGGTGACTATCAATGATTCTCAAGGACCATCTCTGACTCCTGCTATTCACCTCCTGACAGAATAATAATGGACTCAGGGTACAGAATAAGATTTATATGGCTCTATATATGTATATACGCCTAAACATATATGTGCATATATACACATACATACACACATAAATACATATATACACACATTCATATGTATATGTGTGTATATGTGTATGTATAAATGTTTTTGTACACAGCCAATGAGGGAATTAGTTTTGCTTTAGTAAGCATATTTATGGTAAATATTTCATTTTTCTTTTTTTCTTCTAATGAGGCATGGGATGGATAGAGAGAAAATAGATTTATAATAATAATAATAATAATAATAACAACAACATTAGCTAGCACATATATAGCACCTATTATGTTCTAGGCACTGTGCTACGTGCCTTACAATTTATACTTGATCCTTGGGCCCTGGGAAGTAAATTCTATTATTATCCCCATTTTATACATGAGGAAACAGGCAAATAGAGCTTTTTTTTTTAAGTGAGGTGCTTAGGGTCATAACTAATGAGTATCTGAGGCCAGATTTGAATTCAGGTCTTCTTGACACCAAGTCCTAAAGCTCTATCCACTGTAACATCTAGCTGTTTGTTCTGCCTGTCTGTTCATTAAAAGTAAAATTTGAATTAAAAAAGCAAATGTCTAAAGTAAATTGCCATAAAGAGATTCCAGTTGATCTCCATTATGTGAATGAAAATGTATTCCCATGAGTGTAGAGTTGGGTAGAAAAACTTTAATAGAGTGAGATATAAAAACTTTTAATGATGGAGAGTTACAGTTGGAACTCAACTGAATGGATTATGTGTCATTATATGCTAGGTAGTCATAGTTCTTCCTTGGTTCATTTTTCTTTTTTTTTTTAAGTATTTTTTTTCAATCTTCTCTCTGCTATTAGGTAGATTATTGTCTCTCCATGACCTGAGAAAGTCTTCCCATAATTGGGAAGACTACAAATTTATAGCTTCCAGAAATTTATTCTTTTCTTTCTTATTCTTATAATGAATTTGTAATTTCAAAAAGATATCTAAAAAAGCTAGTTTGCCAGTAGGCAAACACATAGGATCATAGAATCGTAATAGCTGATAATAATAGCTAACATTTATGTATCATTTTAAGGGTTGCAAAATATTTCATATATACTTCTCACTTGATCTTCACTGCAACCCTGTGAGGTGGGTATTATGGAAGGGACCTTAAAGGCCAATTTATCCAATCCTTTCATTTTACAGGTAAGAAAGTTAAACTTCAGAGAAGTTAAGGGAGCACATAGTTCTTTTGGCCTTACCAAGAAAGTAGTGAAAATAGCTAACATTCAGTGTATATATTGAGTAAAGGTTTTCAAAGTACTTTACATTTATTATTTTGTTTGATCCTCACAGTGACTCCATGAAGTAGGTGCTATTTTATCCCTATTTTACCAATGGGGAAATGGGTTGAGTGAGGTTAAATGACTTACCCAGAGTCATAGCTATTAAGTATTTGAGTTAGGATTTGAATTCAGTTCTTGCTAAGTGAAAGTTCAGTGCACCATACCACCTATCTATAATGGCAGCGGATTTACATTTGGTTAAACTTTTACATAGAACTATGGTAATTTGTGTTGATGACATTTTGATCACCCATTAAAGTTCTCTTCCAGCGCTTCATTGTGGTATGAAGGCTTTGCTAGCTGAACCTAGGCTCTGGCAATTATTACTAAGCTGGAAAGGCTCCAAGCAAAGGTCAGTGACAGACAATAAGTATTTCATTCAAGGATCAGCCTAGATCATTTTGGAGCAGGTTGTTCACTAGCTGATGGATTTTTTAAATTTACTTTTATTTTTTAGCCAAGCTACTAATGAAGACCTTCTAATAGAGTATGCCAATGTTGTTATATATCCCCAAGGTCAAATACATAGTAAGTGGCAAATCCAGGATGTACTTACCTTATGCTGATAATTCTTAAGTTCCGAGCTTGAGGTTATATAAGTAGAATGAGTTTTCTACTCTAACATTATATAAATTCTAAATACCATCTAAAGCATTTGTTTGAAATGAGGAAGATTTACACTCTTTTGGTTATTTGGCAGGAAAGGCACCAAGCAAATATAAAATAAGATTATCCTTGGCTTCATTTAAGTCCTAACTTAAATCCTGCCATCTATAGTAAGCCTACCCTAAGCCCTCTTAATTTTGGTGCCTTCCCTCTTTTAATTATCTCCCATTTGTTTTGTATATAGCTAGGTGGTGCAGTGACTAGAGGGCTGTACCTGAAGCCAGGAAGACTCAGGTTCAAATCTAGCCTCAGAAACTCACTAGCTAATATGACCCTTAACACTGTTTGCCTCAGTTTCCTCATCTGTAAAAATGAGCTATAGAAAGAGATGGCAAACCATCCTAATACATCTGCCAAGAAAACCTCAAAAAGGGGTCACAATGGTTTGGACATGACTGAAACGACTAAACAAAACGATCTTGTACATAATTAGCTTTGTTTATATTTGTTTGCATGTTGTTTCCCCCATTAAATTATAAACTCCTTGAGGGCAGGGACTGCCTTTTGCTTCTTTTTATATCCATGGTGCTTAGCAAAGTGCCTGGCAAATAGTAGGTATTTCATAAATGTTTGTTGATCGATTGCTCACCCTTACCTAATAATAGTATTAATAAGAATAGCTCACATTCACATATTTGATCTTTTACAAAATACTTTCTTACCACAATTCTTTAGGGTGTATAATACAACTCTCATTCTATTTTACAGATGGGAAACTTATTGTCTTTTATGATGGTAATCTTCAGAATGCATTTGATATTTACTAGGCAGAAGCCCATATTTGTTACCATTGACGATAAAATTGTGAAAAGAAGGAAGGTCATAGGTCTAAAGAAGACTATGAGACTATTGTCTCTCATTAGGGAAAATTTTGGCCCAACGGCAGATTGTCCCTCAATCTGCTGATTCATCTTCAGGTTCTTTAAACAGATGCTGATGTTGGTATATTATCACTTCACCCAGTGTTTTCCTTATAGCTTAATATTTCAAATAATGGATCCTCTAGTCCCAGGATTGCACAATAGCTTTATGTAAGAAGATGATTGGAGGACATTTCTTAACATCTGTTTAAACAACTTGCAGGAAAATTTGGAGTTTTTTTACATACCACTAGATGTAAGTGTGTTAGGAAAAGACAAAGAGGAATTAAAAATATATTGGAACTGATCTTAAAACTCTCTCCTGAAAGATAAAGCTAAGTTAACATACAATTATATATGTTAACATTAAGATTAACATATATAGTTAACATCCAGTTTTATAATGTACTTCGAGTCCAAATGAATGTCTACAATATACAAGCATCTAATGGAAAACATAATTCATTGCCCCTACTGACATACATAAAATGGGTTGAGATGAGTGATATTTAAGACCAAATCACTCAAAGTCTGAGAGCAGCTGCTGAAAATGGGGTCATTTAAGTCAAGATGGAGACAGTTTTGTAATAGGGAAACTGGCTTTTGGCCTTCAACAATCCCTGGATAAAGTATAATGTTTCAATTTTGCTTGGCTATTTCAGCCCATTTTCGTATATCTCTGAATCTTATTGGGGTTCTAATTTTAGAACATTGGATTTGGAGTTAGGCAACCTGGACTTGAATCCTGGTATAACCTTGGGCAAACCATTTCATTTTTCTTGGCCTCAGAACCTCATCTGTAAAAATGAGAGACTTGGATTAGATGACCTAAGATTCCTTCCAGATCTAAATCTATGAGTCCATTAGCCTGTGAACCTATAGGATCACTTATTTACTGTAACCGAAAACAACTTAATTTCTTGATATCCTATCTTCCTTTTGTAATACAAGTATTCTCACCACTCAATCAATTACCCTACCTAAAGCATGCAGTCACTCTCAGGATATGGGATTGATGGACCATTTTGGCCAAATTGAACTTTTGGTCAGTCAGTTCAGTCTAAAATCCATTTGACTAATTTTTTTTCAGTCAATGATCAGCTTGCCTATTTCACAGAATTTTACTGAAGACTTTTTTTAAAAATTTTCATCCTGAAGCTCTGAACTCACCCAAAATACCACAAAAAGGTAGAAGGTTTTATCTATTGCTACTGAGGAATGCAGGTGGATTTCTGGGAGAGAAGAAGAGACAAAGACACAATTGGGGACATAGTGTCTTTAGAGAGAACCAGCAAGTCTATATATTACTAAAACTCTCCATAAAAGCACCAGATGACCTTACCTTCAGCTAAGAAGGAGTGAATGTTAGGCCGTTGCACTCCTGACTGAGATGCTCCAAGATTAGCCAGAGATAATCTTGACATTGCATCAAGCTCTCTTTACTTTGATACCCTGTCATTATCACCAGGGAATAAATCACAGAGAGTTTCCAAACAGGTCCCAGGTTTGGCTGACCTATGGAATGGTGGCTGCTTGCCAGTTCCTGAATTGGCACCTCTTAGGTGGCTGTGCAAAATCATGTCTCAGATGCATTGGCCTTGTGAATATACTGTGTTTTCATAAACCTTTCTTGGCATGAAAATAACAACTCGATTCCTATCCCCTGCATTGACCTTTATCACTTGACATACCCTGAGTCAGCATGCTTTGAAATAGGACAGTTTTAAGATGCCAAATTCTTTAGAAGCTAATTTGATAATAGTTATGGCTTCAGTCCACAAAATGAGTTTTATGAGCTCACTGCAATTCTTTTCTCTCTCCCCCACCCCACCTACTTCTGGTTTTTAGAAAAGAGAGTTAGAGAAGGAAAAGTGACTTTGGAAAGAGAGAGGTAACATATTAAGACAGCCCTTAAAGGATTCTTGTGGAATTTTATAGTTCTTTAGTAAAATCAAATTAAGTTTGGATAGCATACTCATATTGTTTTAACCCAAATCCTCATAACTATATGCTCACTTTACTATATCAAATTAGTTATACTTGTGAATTTTCTAGGCAGCTATTATCTGACTAGAAATAAGCCTTCTAAACTGGCTACCCAAAAATAAATCAAAATAAGCTATTCTCATATTTAATTTCTTTTTAAAGCATTTAAACTGTTCAATTCACAAGCATTTTTCTCTCCATCTCACTATCCTTTATTAAAAAGCAAAAACAAATAAGCCAAAGAAAACAAATTCTCACATTGTCCATGTCCCAATGTTTATGTCTCATTCTGGATCAGAATCCATCACTTCTCTTATTCCTAGTTTGTAAAAAATGACAGCATCCTTTTATTTGACTTGTGGCACCGAGGGAAATCACAGCTGCTGTTATTTTCTTATTTTTAAAAATGCATTCCTCTGCATTAAGAGCCAGAAGCTTCCCTGCCACTTTAACAGCTCTTTATGATGGGATTCTTCATTTGTTTGCTCATTCTTTCAGCCCACTTCCTGGCTTCAGATTTGGCTTACAGCTGGCCTTTTCCATATTTTTGGAGGGAAGGTGTAGACTGGTCTAGCTGATACTTTCTTGGAGTATTAAGAGTTGTGTTATTCCAAGATCTCAGGGACAGGCTGAAGACCTGTAAGCTTGTGGTACTCTTAGAATGGTCTAATTTAGGGCAAAATATGATTATTGTCACCACTTGTTTGAGCTTTTCAAGTTCCTGACTGGGTTTGGGTCTCAGCAAGAGCAATGCTGATGCTGAATTCTGCTCCTGTCCATACACCCTGAAAAGCTCTGTTGGTTCAGAGTGGCAGAATTGTACTCTCCCCTTTGGTCTGGAATTGCTTCCCTGGTTATTCCTCTACGGACTAGATACTGGAAATTAGACCCTGTTTTGTGCCTGAAGTCTGAGCCACACCATCGCTACTGCTGCTGTCTTCTGAACTTCCACTTTTTTTGGCATACCATGTGGGGCATTCCTACTCAGAACATCATGCCCATGCATATGTGCTCTTCTCAGTTCACTCTGGATATGTGACCTGAAGCCAGGTAGGTGGCAAAAAAAATCGCCACTTAGCACCTTTTCCCACCACAATACTCTAGTATGGGTTTAGGGGTGTTTCGGTATGGATCTGGACCTCCTCTCGTCCTGGTGCCCAGCTTTTTCCTTGATACTAAAGTACTGTATGGCATGTTCCTGGCCTGACCCTATCCCCGCTGTCTACAGACTTCCACATCTGTCTCTTATACTGAAGTGGGCTGGAAGAATGACTCACTGTGACTTTTTATGGATTTCCCCATCACTATTTGGCCTGCTACATTTTCTAGATCTGTGTGAAGGAGTTTTGTGGAAGGGAATTCCACTGTACTCTTTTTACCATCTGCCATCTTGGCTCCGACTCTAACTGATGTGATTCAAGTTGTATTCAGTACTCCCAAAGTATTAGTTGTTTTTGTAGTTCAAACATATGACATTACTTTTGGATGACAGGAGGTGAAATTTTAAAGAAGCATGATACACAGACTTCTATTGAAGTTCTTCTCAGATATCTCATTGTAGACTTCAGAGGATCCTGAGTTCTTGAAAGTTATACCAATCTAGTGCAAGCTCTGGAAAGTCTACCCACTTGGAAAGCTTGACATTTCGTCCTGTCAACAGATTTGTACCTGCTATGAAAGGATCATTCTAGTTATGTTCAGAAAGCTCATGATAAGTAGGCTAGTTGGTAACCAGGGGATGATTTTTCTGAAGGGGCCACAGGAAGTCATGAGTGTTATCTACTAGAGAGTAAAGGAGTGAAATCAATAAAGTATTCAGATGAATGTAATCAGGGATGCCTAGAACATTCTCCTTCCTCATGAATACTTCCTGGTTTCCCTAGCTATTCATATGAATATGAACACATTTATATATAAAATAATGAGTATTAAAAGTAGTATCTATATGCATGTGGTGGAGTTCAAATCCTATCTCTACCACTTACTGCCCCTGGGATCTTGGGTAAATCATTTAACTTCTCTGGGACTCATTTTCCTCATCTGTAAAACAACTGGGTTTGATAAGATGACTTTTAAGATCCCTTCCAGGTATAAATCTATGACAGGATAATGCAAATCTAGGATTATTTGTATGCATTTTGTGCTAATTGGGCCCATATATTGTAAAGTGGGCCCGTACAGGAAACTCTCAGTGAGGAGCTGTCTGCAAATCTAGATGAGTTCTGTGATTGATAGTTTTAGGGAGTCGCCTAAGCACCAAGAAGTTATTAGAGTTGCTCAGAGGCACACAGCCAGAATGTCAAAGGCTGAACAGGAACTCAGGTCTTTCTGACTGTGAAGTCAGCTTTCTATCCTTTATACCACACCAACTCTTTATCACGTATAGGTTGGACTGTTGTTAGTCTTTTCCGACTCTTTGTGAACCTATTTGGGGTTTTCTTAGCAAAGATATTGGAATGGTTTGCTATATCCTTCTGATCATTTTATATATGAGGAAACTGAGGCAATCAGGGTTAAGTGGCTTGCCCAGGATCACACAACTAGTAAATGTCTAAGGCTGGATTTGAACTCACAAAGATAAATCTTCCTCACTTTAGACCCAACATAGTATCTGCCATGCCAACTGGTTGCCCGTAGGTTGAACTAGATGGCCACTGAGGTCCATTTCATTTCTGAAATTTTTATTCTATAACCTTAGGGAAATAGAATCTTCAAATGGGCCAAGGCATTCATGTGCCCCAGTGTGCTTCAATATAGTATACATCCTTAACCTTGATATTTAGTTTCAACTTTTTTATTACTTTTTAAAAATTTTATATTCCTAGTTAGTTGTATAGGAGAAACTGGAGGATAATGACATGCTGAGGTCTAGTGAAGGTCTTATTTTATCAATAAATGATAAAAAACAGGTATCAGGAATTGATCCCTTTCTTCTTGGGTCAGCAGAAACTAAGACTTTGGTCAAGAATATGATATTATCCCATTGTAGATTAATAAACCAATCTCCAACCACTTTGTTACAGAAACACAATGCTGAAGACAATGAAGCATTGCCTGAAAAATCTGTATCTATAAAACATCCAGGACAGAAGAACTGCTATTTATGGAAATCACATATTTCTCTTAGAATCTCTATTACTCAATATATTTTGCTTGGTGGTTGAAAAAGCATTATAAGCAGCGAGAAATTACTTTAAAGGAATATGTGGCATCAATCTAAATAGTGGATATTAAAAATGTGTTTAAAACTAAATGTGTATTTTAAATTTCATTGTCTCTAATGTTTCCAATTTTCTCATTTTAATATTTATAGGCCTCTTGGAAAGATAATATGATTTTCATTAACATTAAGAATGTTATTATGATTTTTATATTCAGCAAATAATTTTTCTGGTGCTATGCTGTGCAGATTATCTACTGGGAATGGTCATAGCATTCTGGGCCATGTAGAAACACATGTTCCTCAGCATATGGACTTCTTAAGTGTAACCAGATAAGTTGATTTTATTGCCAGTAGTGATGTAATAACACATCTAATTACATAGAGTGTGTTACTTCACACCAAATTGATATTCTTCTAAAGTAGGAAAAACCTTTCATCTTGGGGAGAGAAGACCTACAGCCAATACAAAATGTTCTGATCCAGCTGAGGCCATAACCATCTTCAGGCATATGAAATGCAAATGATGCTGCGGAGATATTTTAGAGTTGACACAATTTTCCATTAGTTTATGTGCAGAGCTAGACTTCCTTTTTGACATATGAGGCAAGATGGGTTTGGTAAGGATGAACTTATTAGCTGAGGTAGCTCAGCTAATAAGTGAATGATAAATGAACAATAAAAATTAGGTAGCAGCCATTGTTCCTTTATTCCTTAGGTCAACAAAGGCTAAACCAAGGTTTAGCTATTATTCCAATTAAGATGAATAAATCAAAGGATCATGGTTTCAGAGCTGGAAGGCCTTAGAGGCCCTTAGAGAGATTGAATCCAACTACAGATGATAAATCTGAGGAACAAAATAGGTGACTTGCCTAGGGTCGTTTAGGTAGCAAGTTTTTGAGGCAGGATTTGAACCCAGGTCCTCCTAACTCCAGTCCAGGGTCATATTCATTACAGCATTCTTTCGTTTAAACCAGTCCGCTTGGTTTGGATGATTTGCCACCTTTGATGCCTAGAACCGTGCCCTCCCTCTTATTTATTGATATCCAAATTCCCCCTCACAGCTTCGTTGCTGTCGTTTATTTGATTTTGAGATGAAAGAAACAGACATGATTCTTTACTAAAGTCCTCTCATTTGACAGAGGAGGAGATTGATTAAGGTTTTGATTCTTGTTAAAGGGAGAATTAATAACATATAGTTAGAGCCAAATTGGACCTCTGAGGTCATCTTTTCCAATTCCCTTATTTTATAGGTGAGGAAACTGAGGCCCAGAGAGATGAAGTGAGGAACCTGCTCTCCCACAGATTGCTACAATATCAGCAAGGGAAAGTATGAAACTATGTTTGTTCAGGGAGCATGCATTGATAAAACACAAACAGGAATGGTCATAGAACACATGTAAAATAGTACACATGGCAAAAAACCAATAGAAACACATGAACAACATGCATTTATAGCCAGGGCAACTTGTAATTTCAGCGTTCCAGAGCCACTGCTGCCCTCTGGTGTTATAACCACCCAAAGTTCTCTAAGACTTTCTATAGAGTTTGACAACTGTGCTTTTTTGCCAGGCATCTCCACATGTCCTCTGAGAGTGAAGGTGCTCTCTGCTACCACATGCTGATGTTTCAGACTCTTTTGGGGGCCACCTACTATTCTTTGCTCCCATCTGCTAATGGTGTAGTGGCTAGTAAGCCACTCCATGGCACATGCTTGAAGGAGTTTCTTATGATGATGTTGTCATGCTGCTCTCAGCGGGACTTATTCTCCTCTAAATGTTATCCTCCGTTGTTTATTATCAGGTATCATATCCCACATTTATCCAGGTATCTTTATGGTCACCTAACACTTTGTCCAACATCAGCTGAAGATGCTATAGTTAGTAGAACTCTCCACTTAAAAGGAGGGTTATACCTCTATTAACTAGTTGTTCCAGCTAGCTCTACCATCCACTGCTGAGAGCTATGGTTATTAAGTCTCTCATATAGAGAACAGTCATAGATCATTCAGCTTTTTCATTCAGCCTTCTACCGTGCTTTAGCTATAGTTATGGGTTTACTGTATAAATGACTAGTTATCTAATTTAATAATCCGGTGTTAGTTTATAAATTGGAACTTCTGGTTTGCAGTTTTGTCCTTTGTGAATTTGGTTGTCATAAAACAATTTACCAAAAAGTTTTGGTTAAATCTTGTCTTGGACATTGTGGTGTGTGTGTGTGTGTGTGTGTGTGTGTGTGTGTGTGTGTGTGTGCGTGTGTGTGTGTGTGTGTACTTACACATGCATACATACACATTTAAAAACCTTAAGGATTATTTTTTGGCCTCAGAAAGCTTTTGATATCATTTGAGAAATAACACTAAGAGAAAAATAGCAAACAATACAAGGCAGGGAATAATAGCAAAGTAATGAGCTTTGTGGCATTGATAATGCTAAAGTAGTTATGGGAGGGAAATGTTTATGTCTCCTGAAATTCTACAAGAAGCCTTGACATATAGATTTTAACTAAATATAGAACTTGAGCTAGGTCTTAAAAGAGAGGTAGAATTTGAATAGATGTTCAGAAGAGGAGATGGTGTTCCATTTTAACAAAATAAAATGTTAAGGAAAGGCAAGAAGCATTATATTATCTAGGGAGCTTGAGAAGACTGACCTAGAAAAAAATCAGATTCATTTGGAGAGAAGTAGAAAATTAGGGTAGCTATATAATTTGGAGTTGAACTACGGAAGGCCTCAAATGCCAGACAAATGAGATTAGCCTGACTTGACGCAGTAGGCAATAAGGAGTCATTATACGGTTTTGAACAAATGAATAATGTGAGAAAGTGTTGTTTGAGAAAGCTCGACCTGTTGCTTGTGTGAAGAGTAGGTTGGATAGAAGAAGGAACCAGATGGTTGGAACCAGATCAACTAGGAATGTGTTGGAGTAATCCAGATGGGTACTTAAGAACAGCATAAGGCAGTGGCAAGAAAGAAGAATTTGACAGATATTTTGGAAACAGAATCATTAGGACCTGGTGACAAATGAAAAAGAAGGATCCTATGAGTTGAGAGGGCCATCAGATTACTAGGGCTTTATCACCTTGGATAGGGCTCTATGTTTCTAGAAAACAAAGACTCTGTTTTGTACAATTTCCAAGGCAAGTTGGTGATAAGGTGTATAGGATGCAGAGTTTGGAACCAGGAAAACCTACGTTAAAATTTTGTATCAGGTAATTATACTAGCACCTGCCTCTCAAGTGAGACCTAGGGATATTGGAAGCAGCTCTCACCAGTTCCAGAGAGCTGATTGTTAAATTTTCAATGTAAGCATTTATACCTCAAAAATTGTTCATCATTACAAATCAGAGCTTGATTTATTGTTTTGTTCATTCTCAGAACTTAATAAATTGGTGTAAATTAAACTTAAAAATGTGTTGTGTTTACTTTTTTTCTTCCAGAGAGATAGTTGTTAAAAATTTATCATCACAACATTAGATTAACTCAACACAATTGTGTTTTGCTTGCCCTGACTGTGTTTCTACATTGAGAAGTCCAAATTAATAACAAAGATTATCAATGAAAGTAGGCTATTAAGAGTGCTGCATTTAGATTCAGAGAATCTGGTAAAGGATCTTACCTCTGCTGTTTGCTACATGTAGGTCCTTCAATTTCCTATAAATTGAGGGAATTGTGTCCTGGGTATGCTTTTATCTTGAAATAATGATCATGTATGGGATCATATAAATTGCATGTGTACCTAAATGATCTCAAGTCCCCTCCCAGCTCTAAAGCATGGATTTTAATTGCCATCACTATTTCCTTCTGTTTTGAATCTGGAATATATGTATGTGTTTGTAACCAATCAGAAAACATGCCCCAGAAAGTTCTCGAAATGAGATAGAATAATAAAAAAAAGTTATAATGACATTAAAAGGTCAGGACATCACCATGTTTGCATGGAAGATGTCAAACACAGTGAATACAAATTGCTAACACTGAGGGAGAGATCATTTATTGCGCTTCCATTTTTCTTTTAGGGAACAAGCAATAAAATGGAAATAAATGAGCCAATTTGAGACCTAATTTTCATATGGAGACATTACTCCTGGAGGTTCATCAAAGAAAGAGACTTATGGGAAAAAGAAATTCATCTTCCCTTCTTCACTTCTCATCTAGAGATGACTGTCTATCCTCTCTCAGGAACTTTCTCTATCCAAAGTATAACTGCATTTTTTCTTTTTAAGAAAATTGAGAATTCAAAACTATAAACACATGTGTCTCTGTTAGGGAGAAGACTATAGTTGGAGCCAGGATGATCTGGGTGCAAATCTGTGGCCCTGGACAAATCATTTAATTTCAGTTTCCTCGTCCATAAAAATGGAGACAATAATAGCATCTACCTCTCAGGGATGTTGTGAGGAAAAAAATTAGATGTGTGTAATGTGCTTTTCAAAATTTACTATTATGGATGTGTACATATATTTGTGTCTTGACATGTAGTGTTTTATATATTCATACATCCTTTGGATACTCAACTTCTGTATAATTTACTAATTGTTTAAAATATTTCTCCAATTACATGTTTGATAGGATGGGTCTATTGTTGTGTGTTTTTTTTAAGATTCTATCACTGTCTTTTTCTTGTCAATATATGGCATATTGTATTCATTTGTCTCCTTGGAGAAATACCTATTGATATGGGGATTATAGAAATTAGAAATCTAATTTTTTACTTGGAAGCCATAGACCTATACATATATTTATTTGTAAATATTGACATTGTTACTGACAGATAAAGCTTAATTCATCTGTGCACAGGGTTCTCGTGCCAAGCTCATGAGCTTTTATTTTCTTGCCTTATTTTGATCATCCTTGATACCTGAGGTACCCAGGACCATATTAGCCAATCAATGTAATAGGCAATGTGTATAGGCCTTCAAAAAAAAAATAAAAGGCCTATACAGTTTTTTTTGACAATGAAAAAATTGTCCCAAAAATAATAACCAGGATATCCTCTTGAATATATGCATACATAGATACATGTATAGATATGAAGATTATAAAATTATATGTATATATACATGTGTGTATATGTGTATATTCCTAGCCATATAAATATCAAGGGTCAGAACAGTACCTACATAAAGAAGCAGAGACATATCGTTGTCATCTTTTTTGTTTCTTAAAATGGTTAAGGGAAGCATAGAGACCAATGATTTCATTGATATAAAGAACTCCAGGGTGAGGAAATTCCCCAGCAATTTGATTCTTAGATTCTTTTATATTTTTGGTCCAAATAAGCTAGTTTATTTTTTTAATTAAATTTATTTATTTTTAGTTTTCAACATTCACTTTTATAAGATGTTGAGTTCTAAATTTTTCCCCCTCCTGGCATGCAATCTCTACATGTACATGTGCAATCATATTAAACATATTTCCACATTTGACTCTTAAATTCTTAGAGAGTCCCCCAAAGCACAGAGAGATTAGATGACTTTCTATGAAACATCTGACCAGTACATGTCAGAGACCTAGGCCTTGAATCAAATGTTCAAGGCCATCTCTATCCATTCCTCTGTTCTGCCTCTCACAGAGTGAAATTTAGTGATACTGGAGATGAACTTTAGGGGATTTTTCCCTATTACAAAATCAGATACACTTAGAAACCAATGTGCTTAGGACATAGAAGTGCCTGGGGCCTACAAGCACCTTAATGCAGCCCTGGAGGTATCATATTTGTGTACTGTCCTTTACTCAGCTCACTTTTATCATGCCTGTGCTATATTTAGCTAATCATCCAGGGGATTTTGTTATTTCTATATTTTGAAAATCTAGTCCCATGGCATTATACTGAACATCCTATTTCATGCCTTCATCCATGGGCAGTATTTTCCAACAAGTTATGAGTCATGTTTTCATTAATGTCCCTGGCTAGTCAGGATTCTTGGCAGGATCTAATTAGTTTTATCCTTAAATGTTCACTTATTGTGAAATGCTTTTTCCAAAATCTTTGAAAATTCTAATAGGTCTATACTCTTTATCTAATTGTAGTTTCAGACCAAGAGAAGACAAAATCCAAGAGGAAGTATTGCTTCCAATTCTATTTTGAAATATGCAAGTCCATGGCTATCTTTGGCTTCCTAGATCAAGCCAAGAAGTTCTAAACTAGTATCATGTACGTTGGAGGGGTGACTAAGGTAACAATATTGATTTTTTAAAATTACACACCAGATGCTTACATGGCCAAATGAGTAGAGTTCCCTTGGAGGCTTTTACTTATTTAGAACTACAAAAATAACTTACGTGGCTATACAATTTTCAAAGTATTTTCCTACTGTGACTCTGCATGGTACATAATCCAAGTAATTATTATCCCCACTTTGTGGATGAGTAAATTGAGACTGAGGGAGGTTAAGTGACTTGACCATAGTTATATAATTAAATCATAGAGTCAAGAATCAAACTTTCAGTCCAATTATTTTCCTGGCCTATTATTCTGCCTCTCAAAATGTTTTTGTAACTTCTTTATTAGAATGACCTTCAGCATTTGCATCAGTGACATCAAAGGACTTTGTCCTTTGGGGATAGATTTTAAGAATCATTTTCCTGTGTGACTTTTCAACTGGCTGTGTCTTATATAACGATAGCACCACTGGGGGAAAAACTGTATCTCCCCAGGATAACTAGTTTGAGGGGCAGTGTCTGAAGACTTCTTCCAGTGGAATGGGCAGATGAGAACAACAAAGGTGACTAAATCAGGTGCTGTGGAGTACTCACGGCTTGGCTAGACATCAAAGACTCCAAGGTCATCCACTGCATCCCAGGCCTTCCCCAGTCATCATGACTTTTGTCTTGCTGCTGACTTCAACGACTCTGGAAGAAGAGAGTGAAGCTGATGACTTTGCTCAACTCTGCCTCACTTAAATCCAATTCACTCAAAAGTCAAGACATCACCTTGTGATGTCACTGGTCCCCATAGAAAACGAAGGATGAACAACAATGTTGAGGGATAACTTCAAGCAGGCTGGTTTTGAAAACAAATCTCATTACTTTATCATCACACCCTTTATATTTGTTTTCATGTATATGCTAAATATGTCATTTGAATTTGATTCATTTAACTCCCTATAATTCTTTCCTGACTGATTAAATTGTTGAACTCACAACATAGACTCAGCCTATATAAGCTGCACCAGAATAGCTATAATGAATGAGGATATTAAGAAGTTTAACTTAAAACCAGTAGACATAGGCCCACATGAGTCTAAACCCTGCTCTTGGTACAAAGATTTTTTTGAGGCCTAATGGAAATAGTACTGAATTTGTAATCAAATATTCTGGGTTTATGTCTCTACTCTGTCATTTACTTTAACCTTAAGTAAGTCACTTAGACTTTCTGAGCCTTAATTTTCTCATCTGTAAAACAGAGACCAAGAAAATGCAATTTTATGTTACTCATCGAGCTTTGTAAGAATCAGATTATATAGGGCAGTGATCTAGAGTAGAAAGAACAATAGATTTGGAGGAAGAGGACCTGGGTTATCATCCTGCACTTCATATTTACTATCTTTATTACCTCAAGTAATTCATATAACTTCTCTGGGCCTCAGTTTCCTTCTATGTAAAATGAACTTCAGGTCACAGACAGAAGGGATCTCAGATGGCAAATAATTGAACTCTCTCATTTTACAGATGGAGAAAACCAGGCGTAGAGAGATTAAGTAGCTTGCCCAAGGTCACACATCTAATAAGCAGAACAGCTGGGGTCTAGGTGGCATAGTGGATAGGGGCTCATCTTCCTGAATTCAAACTGGCCTCAGGCATTTACCACCTGTGTGACACTGGTCAAGTCACTTCACCGTCTTTGCCTCAGTTTCCTAATCAGTAAAGTGAGCTAGAGAAGGAAATGGAAAACTGCTATTTATCTTTGCCATGAAAATCCCAAATGGGGCCACGAAGAGTTGAACATGACTAAAAAACAAATACCTCTGACTGTGTTTCCACTGTAGCACCTCACCTTAGATGAGCTCTAAGGACTCTTCCAGAGCTAAATACTATGACCTGTCACATACATAGCTTTGGGAAAAATGATTAAGTGTCATTGATCACTGAAGTCAGAAAGCCCTGAATTCAAATATGGCCTCAGACACTTAACTGTGTGACCCTGGGCAAGTCACTTAACCTTTTTGACTTAGTTTCCTTAACTGTAAAATGGGCATAATAATAGCACCTATCTCATAGGGTTGTTGTGAGGATAAAATGAGATCATATATGTAAAGCTTTTAGCACAGTGTTTCACATATGCTAGGCACTATATAAATGTTTACTCCCTTCCCTTCCTTTGACACTAAGTAACTGTGTGACCTCAGACGAGTAAGTATTATTTCAGTAGAGAAAATAAGAATGGGGTGATTATGGGATAGTTGAAATGTAAGTTCCTGTCCAACTCTCATACTCTGTGATGGTTTGCAAAATAGTCAAGTAATATGAAAGTTAGGATTTGTTCATTGATGTTCTGCCTTTTCTATATCGATTTGTCTTTTTATCCTTCTTGGAGGCAACTAAAAACAGAAAAATCTGTGTGTTCCTTTCAGAAAAGGTTGTATCTTATAGGGAAGGAAAAACCAAAAAGGAAAAAAGAAACTTTTTTGTGGCATTGTGAATGTCAGGCCAAATGATTGACAGAGGTCAATTGAGAATGCAGAGCTAGAAACTGGGATCAGGAGAGACAATGCAGCGGTTGAGAAGGAAGCTTGAGGAAGCCCTGTGGAACCACAGCATTACACAACTGCAGGATTCATAAAGCTCTCTCTCATTTGGGAAGGGTATAAAATATGGTGGTTAAAAAAAAAAAGAGTTGAAAGTCATAGCTGACTAAGGAGTCAGAAACTCAGGGAACCACACAGAAGTTGGAGGTCATGATAGGCCGGTGAGAAAAAGTCAAAGAAACAGTCAAAAGAATAAAATATATCAAAACTCAGTAGGGACAAGAGGACCCTGATAGTTAATCACAGCCTGCTTTGAAGAGGAATCTTGTTCCTGCTGTATCAGAAACCAATGTCTGATGGGGTTTGGAAGCTCAAATCTGCTACAATATAATCCCCAAAGATATCTGGGAGATCCTAACAGAGATTAAAAACAAACTAACTAAGTGAAAAAGCAAAGTCTCTTAGTAAATCCCTGTGGTGGAAAATGTGGGATTATACACAAGGGATTTCAATTAATTTTCATCGCATAATATCTTTTTAATTTTTTTTACTTTAAGCTTTTATTTAATATTTTCTTTTCCCCCTGTTACATGTAAAAAAAATTTTGAACATTTGTTTTTAAAACTTTAAGTTCCAAATTCTCTCCCTTCCTCCCTCCTCACTCCCCTCATTGAGAAGGCAAGCGATTTGATATGGGTCATACATGTGTTGTCATAGAAGACATAATCATAATAGTCATGTTGTGAAAGAAAACATAGACAAGAAAAAATCTCAAGAAAAATGAAGTTTAAAAAGTATGCTTCAGTCTGTATTCAGACACCATCAGTTCTTTCTCTGGAGGTGAGTAGCATTTTTCATCATAAGTCCTTCAGAGTTGTCTTGGATCATTGAATTGTTGAAAATAGCTAAGCCATTCACATCTGATCATCTTACAATATTGCTGTTACTTTGTACGTAGTACATTTCACTTTGCATCAGCCCATGCAAGTCTTTCCAGGTTTTTCTGAGAGTATCTTGCTCATCTTTCTTATATAATACAACAGTATTCTATCATAATCACATACTACAACTGTTTAACCATTCCCTAATTGGTGGGCATGCCCTCAACTTTTAATTCTTTACCCCCAGAAAAAATCTGCTAGAAATATTTTTGCGCATGTAGGTCCTTTTCCTTTTTGTTTATCTCTTTTGGAATACAGACCTAGTAGTGGTATTACTAGGTCAAAAGGTATGCATGGTTTTATAGCCCTGTGGGCATACTTCTAAATTGTTGTACAGAATGGTTGAATCAGTTCACAACTCCACCAACAGTGCATTAAAGTCTCATTTTGCCCACATTCCCTCCAACATCACAATATATATTTTTAACAACAATAACATTTCAAATATCTCTCTAGTTAACTATGGGAACATTTCTAAATAATGCTAAATTCTCCTCCTCCTTTTTTCTTTCCCTCCATATCCATTTCCTCCTCTCAACCCTGGAAGATATGATATGCAATCTTGTATGAGTTAAATCCTGTACCTATTTATAGTAAATAAAATATAACTTTCTTTGAGTAAGGTGTGTCCCCACAGATAGAATCATAGCTTGGGACTAGACAGAGGAATCAGTGAATATGTCCCTAATGTATATTCCCCTATGACACATCAGGGAACAGTGTAGGTAGGTAGGTGTTCATCTCTGTGACGCAGCAGAGAATGTGTCCCTGCTGTCATCCTCTGGGAAATAGTAGGAAATAGCCTAGATAGATGATGGCAAAGAATCATAATGCTAATATTTATTCATTCTGTGTGCCAAGTTCTATGATAGGTCCTTGGGATAAAATGAGATAGTCCCTACTCTCAGAGACATTTTATTGAGGAGGGAACAATATGTAAAATATAAGTTATAATCAAACATATACATATATGTGTATATGTGTGTGTGTGCATATATGTGTTTTGTGTGTATATATATGCCACATATATACACATATGCTAAATATATACACATATATGTGTGTATATATATATATACATATATATATATATACACGAGAGAATATTATGTGAAAGGAGGGCACTACAACTGTAGAAAGTTTCACCTGAGCAGAACTTTAAAATAAGAAAGAGATTCTCAATGGGGGAAATAAGGAGGGGAGTGCATTCTAGGTATAGGGGACAGTCTGCACAAAGATAGACTGATGGAATATTTTGTATGGTGAATAGCAAATAAGTCAGTTGGACTGGAAGATGTACTGGAAGATGTGTGAAAGACAGAATTGTGCAATAAGCCTGTGTTTCAAATGCCCCATTTGGGATTTTCTTGGCAAAGATACTGGAGTGGTTTTTATTTCCTCCTCCACTTCATTTTACAGATGAGGAAACTGAGGCAAACAGGATCAAGTGACTTGCCCAGGGTCACACCGCTAGCAAGTGTCTGAAGCCAGATTGGCTCTCCAGTCTTCCTAACTCCAGGCCCTAGGCTCTACCCACTACTCCACCTACTTTGCCCTCCTCATCCAAAAATACCATAGCGCATAGCACAAACGCCAAACATCATTTTAACCTAGAGACAAGAGAAAGCCATTGGAGTTTTGAGGAAGGGAGTCATTGTACTTTTGAAAGATTACTTTGATGCCCAAATTAACTATAAAGGAGTTATGAAGGAAGACTTTGTCTTTATTCAGAGAAAGAACTGATAAGTAGAAGTATATACAGATAGATTTTACAAATATGTACATATTTTTGTCGAATGGTAGCTATCTCTGTGGTAGAGGGAGGAGGGATGAAAAAAAATTTTACATTATTTTTATTATATATTTTATTTATTATTTGTCTATTATATATTTAATATATAATTATTATTATAATAATGCTATTTTATTATATATTTAAAAGAAATAGCATGTTATAATAGATTTGCAGTTTCATGTATAATCATCTTTTATTATGCTATTATGGAAATGCTTGTTTTATTCCATAAATTAAGAATAAATAAATATTTTTAAAAAGATTACTTTGGCAACCATGTAGAAGACAGGTTGAAAAGATGAGAGACTGGAGGCTGGGAGTCCAGCTTTTGCTGTATTGAAGGCAAATAATAATAAGTTGCTGAGAGCAACTAATAGTGACCACTAATCAGTCTCTCCACTCTTTCATTCCTCTTTCTTTCTTCTACTTGGTATGATAGGAAGAAGGGAAGAGGGAATATCTGTGTAATCTCGTTCACAAATAAAATTCAGCAGACATTTTTTTGATCCCCTATTCCATGCTGAGCATTCTGCTGAGTGCCTAGGGGAGACATGAAGTTTGGGTATGACATGGTTCCTGATCTTATGAAGCTAACACTTATGGAGCATTTATTATGCTATGTACTATTGTGTGTGTGTACCAGAAACTATGCTAAGTTCTTTACAATTATCTCATTTGATCAGTTATTATCTTATTTGATTCCCACAACAACCCTGGGAGATGGGTGCTATTAGTATCCTCATTTTACATATGAGAAAAGTGAGGCAAACAGAGGCTAAATGACTTGCCCAGGGTCACAGAGTAAGTGACTGAGGCCAGATTGGAATTGCAGTCTTTCTGACTTCAGGCCTTGCACTCTACCCACTGGGCTACTTGGCAGCCCCTCATGAAGCTTATAGACACAGTGTAGGTTATATAGTGTTTCAGGAACTTGAGTTAATGGTAAGGGTGGGCATTAGGCAAAATTGTGAAATAGATAAAGTTTAGCTCCTCCTGCCCTTTCAGGTCCTTAATACTGATGCCTTCCTGCTTTGCTTTCCCTCAGCCCTGCCAAGGGAGGTCTTTGTGCTCTGTCAAAATATGTTAACAGACCAGTCACTTTTACTAAGACAGAGGTATCCCCTTCCCACCTAACATACATACATACACACACACACACACACACACACACACACACACAATCTGCTGCTAGACCCTAAAGTTTTCCTTTGTAGCTCTTTCCTGTTGGCTTTTCATGTTTAAATGTCTCCCTTGGTTTCAGTTTGGCTTCCATACCCAACTCTTCACTGTATCTCCTTCTTCACAGTTTACTAGGATTCTCCTTTGCAGGTAGGAGATCAAAACTGGCAGTGACATTCTCCCTTTCACAGAAGCAGTTCACTGTCCGAATTTCCTAAGTCCCATACGCAGCTGAATGCTGGAACAGGCTCGGACCAGAGCCAATAATTAAATTTTCAGCGTGAGCATTCCCACCTCAGAAACTGGCAAACACTCAAATCAGGCTATTTATTGTTTTGTTGATTTATCTAGACTTAAGAAAATTATAATACCGTGGATTAAGCTTAAAAGTATGTCCTTAAAAGTATGCCCCCCTTCCACGTATAAAAGGAAGCTCAAAGGTTGGCAGAGTGACAAAGGTACACAAGTGGCATGGAGGACCTGACCCATAAGAGGAAGGGTACTTGGCACGAAAGGAGTCTTCAAAGTGAAAAGGCTCACTCTGTATGTCCTGTATGATGGAGAAAGAAGTCTGAAGAGTCAGAACTAGAGCCCCCAGAGAGCTGAGGAGAAGGGAAAGAGAGCACATCACTACTGTTGTTGGTCTTCTAGAGAGGAATAGGTGAATTTTTACAAGCAGGCATGACAATTTGAATGCCAGACACCCAAGCAGCAGTCTCAATGACCTAACATCATTGAGGTCTCTGGACCCCAAATTTCACCTCCTTCCATCACCTTTCTCTCTCTCACTTGGCTCTGATCAATTTGCCTTCCAAAGCAACTCCATGCACCACCAAGATCTCCTTTCAGAGCCGGAGATGATCTCAATGATCTTGGTCTTTCCCAGAATGGAAAGAAATAATAATGGACTCCATTTTCCAGAAGCCCATACAGCTAATTCCTGAAGCCTGCTCATCCTGAAGAGATCCTTCTCCAAAAACCTGTGACATATTTTAGGGGGTTTTTGTCAGTAGCTGTTAACTATGGACAGTAATAATAGGCATACCATCCTGACTGGCATAAGGAGGAGCTTGCAAAAGAAAGACAAGACATCTTTTTGTGAGGCAAAGCAAACTGGTATTCCGAATCTTGTATGATTGCAAGATTTTCTGCTCTGCTCTTCCTTTTAACACCAAAACCAATACCACTACACTGATATTGATTGGGATGCTGTTTGACGACAAAAGCAGAGTTACCACTAAGAGCTGTCACTGTTTGTCACTAGATATATACTGTTAGAAGGCATTACCTTTTTTCACTGTGCTGCTTTATTTCAGAGGTGTCAGACTGACCAACAACACTACCAAATGTAGCCTGAGCCAGATTCAAATATAATTGGGAAATATTTAACAAAATAAATTAAAATAAAATAAATCATGAGTAAGTTTACATTCTAAAGCTATTTCAATATAAGCCCTATAGCAAAGGTGGGGAACCTGTGGCCTCAAGACCACCTGTGGCCCTCTAGGTCCTCAAGTGGGGCCTTTTGACTGAGTCCAAGCTTTACCAAATAAATCCTTTTATTATGGGGATTTGTTCTGTGAAGTTTGGATTCAGTCAAAGGGCCCCACTTGAGGACATAGAGGACCACCTGTGGCCTCCCACACAAGTTCCCCACCCCTGCCATACAGGGATCCTTGTGTACTGATTAGTGGCCCTCACTTAAATTTGGGTTTGACACCACTATTTTATATCATCCGGTTACCTTGCTGGTTACTAATGCAGGCACAGGATTTATATCTTCCATACTTGAATACTTTGGGGATTTGTGATCTCATCAAATTAGGTCTTCCTTCAGCCAATGTACATCACAACCATTCTGTGCCTTAGCAGGTGATCTTTATAAGCAATGATGCCCCCCCCAAACTCATAAAATCACCTTGTAGTTAATCAAATGATAATCCTTCTTCTAACTTAGCTAGGCTGATCCTTGGACAAAAAACTCTTATCTCCAGGCTGATACTTCAGCTCTTTCTAACTTGGTAGATTCTGTGTGAATTTACACACTGCTAGCATCACCTTCAGGAACCCAGGGTTTCTTCCATGAGACAATAAAGTATCAGAATGGGTCTTGAGGAGAGATTTATCTTCCATAAAGCACAAAAATAGTCCTTTCTTGCCTTAAAAATGTTCATAAATAGAATCCCAGTTCTTAATACTACCATTACCAAGAATGATAATTTTGATGATAGAAACACTACATATAGAGGAAGGGTCATATGAGGGAAAGAGTCTAGAGTTGGAGTAGGTAAGATCTGGGGTTGAAGCCATCTCCTGACACTTATTAGTTATGCAAATGAGCAAACCACTTAAACTCCATGTGCATCATTTTTGGTTTGTGAAATGAGGATAATTACACCTGTTGTACTTATCTGTCTCATAGGATTAGTGCAAGGATCCAATGAGAATGGTTATTTAAAGCACTTTGTAAACCTTAAAGTACTATATAAATGTCAGCTGTTATCATTAAATCCACTTTATCACATTTATAGTCAACTCCCACAACTGCAGTGATTTTGAGTTAGAGATTTTTGATAAATGCCAGCAAACCTAGAAAAATCTATTATACCTAAACATGGGTCTAACTTAGCCACAAATGAGGGGAGACATTTATATGACGGGTAATAAGGATTCAGTGAATTTAAAAACCTTCATCAAAAGTCTCTGAGTACTTTCTAAGCCTTTATTTAATCTCATATGGGTTCTGTAAGGTAAATTTGAATGTATCTGTTTTAATAACAAGTAAACTGAAGGTCAGGGGATTTTAATGACTTGCTTATAATAGCTTAAGGTCACTACTAGCTTTGTGAGTCTATGAATATATCATTTTCTTTTATGGGAAAGACTAATAATGTTTATGGCTCACTAAAGACTTCAAATCATTATTTTGATGGGATAGTGTAAACTCTGTATTTCAAGTTTAATGTTTCATTAATTATTTGTAGGAAGTAGGTCATATTGTCTTCATTTCACTTAGAAATCTTGAATTTAGAGAAATCATTTAAAAAAAACCAGAAAGAGACCAGATTGTGATTTATTGCTGGGGAAAATGGGACAAAGATCAACTCCTTTTTAGTCTTCTCCAATCTGCACAGACTCTGTGATTTTCAGAGTGGAGGATAATGACTGGGGAAGGTTGAAAGTAGTTTCCTCAACAGAGTTCTATTTAATTTCCTTTTATATTTTAGGAAATAGAACCCTGGGAAAACATTCTCTAGGCAGGGACATGTAATAATAACAATAACAATAATAACAGCTACCATTTATATGGTGCTTTAACGTTTGCAAAATGCTTTAGAAACATGATCTCGTTTTAGCCTAACAACAAACTTGAGAGATAGGTGCTATTATTCCTGTTTTACAGATGAGGAAACTGAGACAGAGGTGAAGTGACTTGCCCAGGATAATTTAACTAGTGAGTGTCTGAGGCAAGAGTTGGACATAGGTCTTCTTAACTCTTTGTCCACTGAGCTACCTCTAAGAAATAATGGCTTTCAGACCATGTCAGATGAGAGTTGAACTGGGAGAGGCAGAGGAGAAAGAAATTAAGACAGCAGACATGATCTTAGCTTGGGCATCTGCTACCTTCTGTGGCACAGCTTGATAGAGGAGAAATCTTTTTGACTGAAAGAGTTGTGGCCTTATCCTACATAGGAGATGTTTGGCTAACCTTTGCTCTCCAATAGAGAGTTGTTTAGTCATTTTCAGTAGTGTGCAACTCTTTGTAACTCCATTTGGGGTTTCCTTGCAAGCATACTGGTGTGGTTTGCTATTTCCTTATCCAGATCATTTTACAGAGGAGGAAAATGAGTCAAACCGGCTTAAGTTACTTGCCCAGGGTCACATAACTAGTTAGTGTTGGAGGCCGGATTTGAACTCAGGTCCTCCTGACTCCAGGCCAAGCACTCTGTCAACTATGCCATCTAACTGTCTTAGTGCATAGTGGTATTGGCTAAAAGAGTTAGCAAAAAAAAAAAAAAAAAAAAACTATAGTTGTCTTCTTCAGGAAAAGGCATACTAAGCATAATATCTGCTCAAGTGGATGTTAGACATAACAGAGGAAGTGTAATCCCTGGCAGAGAGCCTCTGAAAGCAATGCCAAATGGGGATCAGATGCAACATGATGACAAAACCAGAAAACAAACTTCAGAAGCTCTTCTGCATTGGCAGAAGATTGAATTACCCTTCCATACATGTGCATCACTACCCCTCCATCGTGTGTTACTTGAACTGGGCTAAGCATGCCCAATTTGGGTAACACATATGTTTTCCAAGTATGTATACCTCCATGTGGGTACCATGGCCATACATACTTCATATATGAATATATATATATATATATATATATATATACACACACACACACACATATATAAACTTGTATACAGACCTATATACATGTGTCTATATACACATTCACATATATCCTATACATGATTTGGTGTGTACTTTTGGGAAAGTGAGTTCAAGGTCTATGGAAGGCATGTTCTGTTGCCTTATTGCTATACTACTTCATTAAATGCCTTTCATCTCACAGTGCTTCAGTGAGGTTGACTTGAGTCCACCCCAGACTTTACAGCCTAATTCTATGCTGTATACATGACACATTCAGCCTAAAACAGTGATGCTAAAGTTAAAGTATGCTAATGATTTGTAATGTATGTTTCTAAGGAGGGAAATGAATTCCATGCTTGCTGGAAGAGAGGATGAAAATTCATAACTCCACCCTTTCTCTGCATTCTTTCTAAGTCAAAGTAATGGAATGTGATTTGCATGAGGTGGCCAAGTGCATGCAGTGGAAAAAAAAAATGTGGCTTTGGAGTCATGGGACCTTAGTTCAAACCTTGTTTCTGACACTTAGTCTCTTTGTGATCTTGGACAAGTCACAACTTCTCTTGGCTTCTCATTCCACACCTATAAAACAAATGAGGTGGATTAGATGGCTTTAGGGTTTGATGGCCTCTGAGGCCCTTTTCAGCAGTTTTAGAATGATGATCCCAGGATTCTGTAATATGTGATTCTGTGAATTAAAAGGACTTTTCTCACATGAACTCTGAGTAGGCTGAGTCCAAAGGGTGGCAGCCAAGGCAAAATAAATGCATTTTAAAATAGAGAGCCATTTAAAGGCTTCCCCAAGAAAACACAGTAAGTTAGAGATGGAAGTATAATATTGGCATTTCCCCTCCCAGGCCAGTGCTCTCCCATTTAGAGTAGGGGCCTCAAAGAGTAAATGCTGAAAATATGTGGCAAACGCCCAGATGCTTGGTTTTTCTGGCAGGATCTGGATTTATATTGATTTAATGCTCATTCTTTTCTAAATTTTGCAGAGTAAAAGATGTGCCTTAGATGTCCGAATACAAAAATAGACAGCATAGTATTCTAGATGAGAGACAAAAGAATTTTTTCTCCAACACAATTCCCCCTAGTCAAATAAAACCAGGTCTCTTCTACCTTGCCTCTTCCTTGTTTTTCAGACCTCTTTGCAATTGTCATCTGATGTGTTATATTTGATTTCCCACAACTTTCGTGGATGTGTAGCTTTCCAGGACAGGCTTTGTGCATAGGAAGATTGAGCAATAATCTAGCTTTGAAGAAAAATCTACAACACAGAAATGATCTTTTCCTCTGTCCCCAGATTCCTCACTGGTCTGTAATTTGACTGATATTAAGTCATAAAGCCCAATTCAAATACGAATATTATCTAACAATTCTAACATTTTACATTATTATTAGCCATTGACACCTTGGTCCAAATTAGTATGAAAAACTTCATTTTATTAAAAAAAGCTTTTGTTCTCTTCATTTGAAATATATTAAAAGGCATTAAATTGGTAGAACTTTAAGAATAATATGTAAGAAGCATTTTTGTTGACTTAAAGTCAATTGTAATCCACCCACAATTAGAGCAGTTTAATTAGTAACCTTCAGTATTCCTTGCATTGAAATTCAAAGGAGTAATGATTGACAACATGATTGATATATATATATAATGTATATGTATATATGTATATGTATGTGTATAAATATGTATGTGTATATACATATGTATATATAATACATATATATATATAATAAATATATATATCCAAAGTAAATTTTATCTTGAGTAAGAGAAAGTCATCATGAAAATAGCTATTAGGTATGTAACCACTATGTTTTTCTGCAGTGCCATTTTGACCTATAAAGAAATAAAGATGAAAAATACAAAGCCAGATATTGGTAACAAGAATTTTCAGTGACTAATAGCAAATAAAACAACATAAGAAGACACTAACCTGTGCCTAGATGCTCTATTTCTTCAAATCTTGATTCACTTATACACACATATGTTCACAGATACAGAGATATATCTACAGAGGAGTATAATATTTCACCAGTTTTTGTAAAATTGCCTTATTTAGCATTACCAGAAAAGGCATTGTTGTATAGATCATGTGCAATAAACCATAAAACTCTCATCCATACATGGAGAAAGAACCTAAATATTGGATTTCTATTACAGCGTTCCTGCAGAACACCCTGTACCTGGGTATAATGAGGCTTTATATACTGAAAATATAGACGTAATGGCAGGGAGGAGCTAATCTGCCTCTAAATGCATAGGATTGTAAAGGAAAACAAATCATATCGGTCATAGTTATAAAGCATTTTTAAGAAAGGTTCATAGACCCCAGGTTAAAAACCCTCACTTTAAAGCCTTGTAAATTCAAAACTTTGACTGAAATGTTATTATCAAATCTGCCCGTTTCCTGGAAAACCTTGTGGTTAAGTTTTAATAGGGAGGAGAAAAATATAAAGGACCAGGGCAGGGGATGCTAAGAAAAGATATGCAATTCAGCACTGGCAAACTACAAGGTAGCCAAGAAATAATATGAGGCTACTGGGTGCCCATTTGTGTTGGAAGAAAGCAGGGGAAAGCAAGCATTAGTTAGTACAGTGTGTAAATATTATTTCCAAATGAAAAATTGGAATTTTATTCTTGTGACTTGTCCCTTAATAATGAAATCTAATCTTACCTGGGGCTCTCTGAGTCAAATGAAACACATGCCATACTAAGATCTCTTTGTCACAGTGATGTCCCTGTTTTAATCTTGATCTGTTGCATTCAATTCCATATATTTGACCAATTTGAGTGCTAGGATTCTTGGTTTTATTTCTGACTGCTTTTGATATGATACGTGGCTAGAAATCTTGGTTGATGGTTAAGTGAATTCATTCCATTATTAGATGCTTTAGCAGCATTCCTTCTTCCTTCATAATTCTAATGGTAGGAAATTCCAGTTACTGAATCAAGCTGATTGCAGAACTCTTGGACAAATGCATGGGTAAAACCATATGCTAGATGGTATAGAGGGATATATAGGTAATAAGACGTGGTCCCTGACCTTAAGGAATGTGCATTTAGTAGAAAAACTAGTATACATAGGGAAATAGTTAGAAGGTAAGGAAACAATAAGTGCCTTATATTAACAAAACTGGAAGAAACACAATTTAAATTTGAGTGGAAGATGAAGTTATTCTTGACTTCTCTTAAGGATCAATCATTCCATCCTTCCAAATACAAAGGAGATGATGAAAGAATTCCTAATGTGGAACTGATTCTGGGCAGTAACAAAGAAATGGTTGTGAAAGTAGAGATGATGGGGGCCACTGGAAGAATGATCACAACAACTCCAATTATAATAAAGAGGAAAAAAAAACTATACATAACCTGAAGCATACCCTATCCTTTTGGAGAGCAGATTTCAGAGAATTTATACATATAATAAGTTCTCATGACCTAAAATTATGTAGGGGAAGTAAGCTGAAGAGGGAGGAGATGGTCTCAAGAATGAAATTCTGATGAAATAAATATAATTTTGATGAAGAAAGAACATGTTGTCTAATCCTTGGCCCCTTTCTCTTGTTATTAATTATTTGGATGAAAATGTAGGTGTCCAACATCAAGTTTGTAAATGATACAAAGCTGGAAGGGAAGGTTAATGTGTCACATGATAGACTAAAGCTCAAAAAGATCACAAAAGGTTGAGAAGATAGGCTTTTATTCAGTGTCAGAGTTCAAAAAAGATAAAGTCTTATATTTGAGTTAAATTGCACAAATATAGGATAGGGCAAGTATAGCTATATGGAAAAAGTGCCATAGAGGTTTTAGGGGACCATAAGCTCAGTAGTTTAACATGGCAGCTCATAAAGCTAATGTTGTTTTAGGTTGCATTAAGAGAGGGATAGGCAATAAGTCCTACTGCCTTCATTCTCTTCCTGGCCCTATCCTTCACTTTTGGACTTCAGAACCATGTCTTTTCTTTTGCTGGCTCATTCTAGAATTTTCCTCAGTAATTAGAGCTTCCTTAACTTGGAAAACTTTTCATTCCAGTGGACTTTTCACCCTAGAATATTCTTCTGCAAGACCTATCTCCTTCTCTCATTTGTAAATTCCTCCGGGACTCTCTCTAACCCTGCCTTTACCATATACCTTCCTCCTCTCTTTACCATCCCCACTTTTCAGCTCCCTTTTTTGTTTCCTTCTGCCATTAGATTGTAAGCTCTGTGAAGACTGTTTTTTTTTTTGCTTATATTTGTATCCCAAAGCTTGTCACAGTGCCCGGCACATAGTTAGGTGGTAAATAAATATTTTCTCTTTCCTTCCTTCCTTCTTCCCTTCCTCCCTTCTTCCATTCTTTCCTCCCTTCCTTCTTTTCTTCCTTCCTTCCTTTTTTCTTACCTTCCTTCCTTCCTTCCTTCCTTCCTTCCTTCCTTCCTTCCTTCCTTCCTTCCTTCCTTCCTTCCTTCTGTTTCTCCCTCTCTCCCTCCCTTTTTCTGTCCTGGTCAGATTATGTTTCGAATATTTTGTTCTGACCATCAGATTTTATGAATAATGTAATAACAAGCTGGGGTGAGTGTAAAAAAGAGGAATAAAGATGGCAAATATTCAGGAGATCTTGACATGTTGGATAAATTGGAGGAAGTAGGGCTGTTTATCAAGTGGACAGTATAATTTGAGAGTACATAACTGTCTTCCAGTATTGAAGGGCTGTCATGTAGAAGAGGGATTGGATTTGGTCTTCCTGTTAGTGGAATTTGAAGAAGCAGCTCGTTATCAAGACAGTACAACTTATCAAGAAGGAAAATCTTAATAATTAGTTAATTGTTTGAAAGTGGAGATCTTCATGAAAGGACTAGATTACCATGCAGGGGAATTTTCTTCTGTGGCTCAGGACATCTGCGATCTAGTCCAATCCCAGGCTTCCATTCTTCCTGGATTCTCTCTAACTGTCTAGGGACTTACTAAGAAGTCTTCAACCGTGGTTCGATGTGACTAACTTTGTGAAGTCTGTTGCCTTACTTCTGTTCACTCAGAGCTTCTGTATTACAGTTGTTTTCATGATGATTTTATGAAAAGCAGCATGGTACAATGGAAATAATGGATTTAGAGTTAGATGATTTTGGTTTGAATTCTGGCTTTGACGCTATCCACTTGACCTTGGGTAAGTCGCTTAACCTTTGCGGGCCTTAGTTTCCTTATCTGTAGGATGAAATGCCTAGACTAGATAATCTCTGAGGTCTCTTCCAACTTGAAAGGTTGTCCTCTACTTGAATTATTACTCTTGATGGAGTCTAAGTTTCCAACTTCAACTTTCATTGGTCATTTTTTGACCTCCTAGACTTTTCTAGACCTTCTAGAATGGCATTCACTGGAATTATGCCATGTGGATGAACCCCTGATTCCTCTTTATTGAGAGTACATCCTCGTGGGATCCATCCAGAAGCAGAATCACAGAATCTGAGAGGGAGAAGGGACTCAGCTAAATGTCCTTCCAATCCAAGTCATCCCTAAAAGCGATCCCCACTATAACATACCAGGCAAGTGATCATCTAATCTTAACTTAAAGCCTGCAGTGGGGAAGGGGCCCTACTACCTCTCAAGGTCACCTATGCCATTTTGGGAGGGCTTGAATTGTTGGGAAAATTTTCCTGACATCAAACCTCAATTTGCCTCTTTGCCACATCCAACCTTTGCTTCTGGTTCTAGGCTCTGTAACTAAGTAGAACAAGTCATGTGTCTCCTCCACATGACAACTTTTCAAATCCTTGACGACATCTATTATATTTCCTGAGTCTTCTCTGCTTCAGACTAAACATCCCCAGTTTCTGGAGATTGTCCTGTTGTCATCCATTGTACTAGCACCTTTCCCTGTAGTGCTTACTACAGCAAGCTCACCCCGGTGAGGTAAAAACAAACAAACATAAAGGAACCAGCTAAAAAGCTTCTGAGGTAACTTAGAATTTCCTGCTTGGAATCCTATAGAATCAGTGGTGTGAGGGTGATCATGAAGGGAATAAATACTCACAGCATTGCCAGTAAATTAAAATGTCACTGCAACTTAGAGTCTTTGGATATTTGGAATGAAGGCTCATGTTTCTTGTTTCACCCCTTCAACAGATTCATGGGAGAATACTAGCAGCTGATGTTTATTCTTTAAGCCTTAGCTATATACAAATGATGATGTGGGTCAGTGTTGTGTTTCGGGTGATTCCTGGACTTAGTAAACAATTATTAAACTACTTGAACCATCTAAAGATACTAATTTTTTTTTTGAGTGAGAGAGACAGACAGACAGAGACAGAGAGAGAGGCAAGGAACTTATTCAAGTTGGGTCCTGAATTCAGATTTCAAGTTTCATTGTCTGAGGCCATATATAACTTTGAGCCATTTGTAAGACTGAACTCTTTCATGTTATAAATGTAGACAAATGGCAGTAACATATGGAACTCAATGATTTCATCTCTATTGGGAATTCCTAATGAGTAAATACTAACAAAGCAGATTGCCACTTTCTATTTGCTGCAATTTCAGAAATCAGAAAGTTTCCTGGGTCACTGAGAGGTTAAATAACTTGCTAAGTGACACAGAGACATTATGTATCACAAGCAGGACTGGAACCTAGGTCTTCCTGACTCCAAGGCCAGCTCTCTATCCCTTACAGCCTCCACTGGCAGTAAATGTCATCTCAGAATCAGAATTCTTTCATGGTTGCATAAAACTACCAAGTTTGTGCATTGTGAAAAAGTAATATGCCCCTTTTTCCAGCTCTATAAATATCGACTTTATTCTTCAAATTGATTTCATAGTATGATGAAGTGAAAACTGGGGCATATCCCCTTGGTTGGCAAGAGGTTTCAGGTCTACTTCTGCACCATGTCTCACATTGTCTTCATCTTCAGTCACATAAGCACCACCCTAGCGTAGGTATTCATAGAATTTCACCTGGACTATTTCAATACCCTCCTAGTCGATTTCTCTGCTTCCAATTCCTCTCTTTCACCAATCTATCCTTCCCTCAGCTGCCAAAATCAGCTTCTGGAGTCATAGGTCTGACCATGTCACTCTTCTTCTCAAAAGCCTTCAGAAGTTCCACAGTGCCTATGTCTATAGTATAAATACAAAAATCTTAGTTCCACATTTAAGGCATTCAATTTCCTACAGGTCTCCTCAGAGATTCTGTTTCAACCAAACTGGAAAACTAGCCATAACCCCAACCCAAAACTCCATTCCCCTCCTCTCTATATTGACACAAGTGGATCCTTATGCCTGGAATGTACTTCCCCACACTGCTGCTTTTTATGATCTTTGTCTTCCTTCAAGGCTCAACTCAAATGTAAGCTCCTTAACGAAGCCTTCCCTAATCCTCAAAGTTGTTAATGCTGTCACCTTCTTCAGTCTTACCTGTTCAGTAGTTACTTCTGTATGCATTATGTCCTCTAAATAGACTGCAAGCTCCTTGAGGGTAAGAACAGTCTCATATTTTCATCTTTACCTTCCCAGTGCCCAGCATAGTAACTTTCAAATAGTAAGCACTTCATAGATGTTTGTTGAGTTGAATGAATTTGACATGTGGTTCTCTAATGCTTGTGTGTTTGGGACTGATGGCCAAATTTTATGAAGACACAAATGGATTATCCAAGTTCTACATCTGAACTTATTTTCTGCAACTGAGGTTTAAATTAAAGATGATGGCATAAGGATACTTTGGGATATAATGAGTAAATAGGTATTCACAAAGAATATCACATTATGTTTCTTTCCTTCATCACACACACACACACACACACACACACACACACACACACACACATACAGATACTCAGAGTAAGAAGGCTTATGGAACCAGGATGCTCCAAGCTCTATTCTTTTTACTCTCTTGAAGCTGATGATTTGATGAAGGCACCCACACTTCAGGCTAAAGTGATCTTGATTGACCAAGTTTGATGCTCCATCTACATCTTTGAGGTCAGACATAAGGTCCCAGAATGTTAGAAATGAAAGGTACGTACATCTAGTCCATCCTCTTAATTTTACAAAGGGAGAAGATAATGTCAAAAGAGAGGAAATTACTTGCTCAGCATTATACAGCTAGTAAATAAAAGAGCTGTTCCTCAGATATAGGTATCTGACTTCCAATTCGACGTGCATTGCTTTCTATTGTGCTTCCTTTTTAAGGTGAGCATCTACGACCCAAAACAAAATTGGAAGCCATTTTTAAGGACATTGGCAAGTAAGAGTCTGTGTAGAAAAAAGTAATCTGGTGAGGGATGTGGAAAATAATGCCAAGCCAAAAGTGAATTGGCCTCTTTCAGGACTGATCCCACTATTGATTGACAGGGAAGCTATAACCTCCTCCATTTTCAACCTGAATTGGTTTGCACTTCCTTAGGCAGCCTGGTGGCCAGGGGCTTACCATATTGGTGTTGCACCTAGAGCAGACATCTGATTGGTTTTAGCTCTCCTATAGCTAAGAACTCCTAAGTTCAAGTTTCCACCAGCTTCAGACTTCCCAGTAGCAAAAATTACAGATGTATGCTACTACACTAGCATAGAAACCTTGTCTTATGAAGAACAGTTGAAGGAAATGAAGAGAAACCTTAAATAGAACATGATTTGTTTTTCTTATTGAACCTATGATTTCATCAATGTAGGAAGCTTGGGGTATAGAATTTATTATACCAATGCAAGCGAACACCTCCTCTGTAATATATAATTATAGAGAGTTGCCTGAGGGCACTGAGAAGTTAAGCAGCTTGCCTTGAGTCACACATTCAATATGTTTTAGAGACAGGTTTTGAACTCAGGTCTTTCTGATTCTGAGACCAGTTTTCATTCCACTAAACTATTTTGTCTCTGAGACACAATAGCTGTCTTCTAGCAAGTTTTTCCTAAAGCAAATGGAATAGTCTTATACTTTTGCAGAACTAGAAGGTATAACTAGGAACAGGGGGACCTATGAATAGAAGTAAGAAGCAGATAGTCTTCAGTTTAGTATAAAGAAGAATTTTCTTTCTTTTTTTTTTAAGAAGAATTGTCTAAAGATGGAAACTATCCCAAAATGGAATAAGACTGCTTGGAAAGAGTAAGCTTCCTGCCACTGGTTCTCTGAGTGGGCTTTAGTGGGCTTGACCCTTTGTCAAGAATGTCGGGTGGTGCATTGGACTAGAAGACTGCTAAGGTCCCTTCTGACCCAAGGATCCTATGATTTGAACACTGGGAATTATAGTGTATTATATGTAGAAATACAAATAAAATATAAATACATATATACAGTACATTATCTATATAATTTATAATTACTAGAAAATTGGACTATAGGCATAGGCACTAGGGAGCTTTTGAAGGCCTTAGAGAGCAAGAGTGACGTGGCCAGACCAATGCCTCTAGAAGCTGATTTGGGGAATTATAAGCCAAGTAGATTTGTTCTTCTTAAACTATGGGTCATGACCCAATGGGGATGTGAAAAATTAGGCAATATGGAACAGCTAGGTGGTGCAAAGGATAGAGCACCGGCCCTGGATTCAGGAGGACCTGAGTTCAAATCCTGCCTCAGACCAAACACTTGACACTTCCTAGCTGTGTGACCCTGGGCAAGTCACTTAACCCCAATTGCCTAAAAAAAACAAACAAACAAAAAACAAAACACAGGCAATAGTAAAAGGTTTCTGCTGAAGGGACAACGACCAAAAATCTATTAAAAATCAAACACATAATGTATCTGAGGTATTTCTGGCAGCTCTTGCCCATGTTGCATTGCACAACTTCACTTCAGACTTGGTTCTGAACACACAGCATGAGCACTTTGCACTGTGCATACCCTCAGGCCATGCAGCGTCAATCAATGCTACTGAAATGGTCTCCAGTGGAAAAAGTTTAAGAAGCCCTGGATTAGAGAAGGGGAGAGAATGGAATCGGAGAGACCAAGTGGAAGAATATTAAGAGTCCAGGTGAAATGTAATGAGTGTCTCCACTAGGGTAGTGGCTATGTGACTGGAGATAAGGAGACAACAACAGGGTCTTTCAACCCTCAGTTCAAAATTCAATTTCTGATACAAAATTTCCTTAGAATTCCATGACCGAGTTATTGAAATTCAGAGAAAAATTTAAAAAGCCTGTCTAAGGCATATTGATACATTCTTTCATTTTAAGCTTGGTGATACTCACTCCAGCCAGAGTCACCCTGCCTTTTATTTACACAATCAAGAAAACCGTGAGTTCCAGTCTAGGGTGTTGCATATTTAATAACTTCCTAACTTGCCGTTTTTTCCTCTTTCTAACTCAAGCAGCCTTTTTCTGGCCTCATTCTGACTTCTTTGGCTATTTTCAGGCTTCGGAGTACAAAGTGCTTGGTTTAAAAAAAAAAACAACTCTAATTACTTGCTTAATCTTAGAGTTTGGACTAGAACCTTATATCTTTGTATCCTGCCAGTTTTAGGAATTTACCTGCTGGGAAATCTTCCTTTATCTTGCTTCTATTTGTCCAATTTCCCTGCATCCTTTTTTTTTAATCTTGTCTAGCTAGAAAAAAGCTGGAAAATGGAGGAACCTGGCATTTGATTCCTCCGTGATGGTTTCTTTCTAATTGATGTCTTCTCTAGGAGCTGTGCTGCTTCATCACTTATATTTCCCTTACTAGATTCTCTTGAGGTCTTCACATTCTGTGCTTGACAGAAACTGTTTTTCAAAGCATGCATGCCTTTTTCTTTCTGAATATTTTAATATATATTCTAACAGGGTAGTTTTCCAATGCAGTTATACTGTGATTTACTCACAATAACTAGTGTTGTTGTTCAGTTGTTTTAGTCACATCCTACTCTTCATGACCCCATTTCAGGTTTTCTTGGCAAAGAACCTGGAGTGATTTGCCATTTTCTTTTCCAGATCATTTTGTAGAGGAGGAAACTAAGGTAAACAGGGTTAAGTGACTTGCCCAGGGTCACACAGCTAGTAAATGTCTGAGGCCAGATTTGAACTCAGGAAAGTGAGTCTTCCTGACGTCAGGCCCAACACTCTATCTATTAAGCACCCCCAGTTGCCCCATAACTAGGGAGAAAATGACTGACATCCCTGGCATTGGAGTACCAATTAGTACCATTCCTGGGGGAATGAGGAGATGGGGAAAGTACTATTGCACCAATATAATGAGAATATCATCTCTTCCTCACCAGAGAAACCTAACTTGATATTTAATGACATTCCAAACGCCAGATACCACATGCTCAAAATTACAAACTTTAAAAATGTGACAAATGCAATGTGTTTCCTGTTATCTGGAAAGAGCTGTTAGTTTATCTTTCCACTGTAACACACTTAGCAATTAAAGGAAGTCATTATGTTAAAGGACAAATATTTATACTTTAGCTCAATTACTTTGTTGAATTAACAGTTCTTTTGCTTTACTAGAATATTAAGTAGCAGAACATATACTCCTCTGTGATTTTAACAAAATGCTGTGCTTTAATATTTCAAAATTATTTTGCAATGACTTGGTTATCAAATTATAAGGAAAATATTGTTTGGAGAACTGAATTTTGAACTCAAGGTCAGAAGGTCTTGACTTTAATGATAGAGCTCTTTAGAATCATAACTAGAAATCTGAGCATCTGGAGCAAGAAGCAGTGATGGGTTGGTGCTGGGGAAACTTACCTGGGGTATGGCTTGCAAGGGGATGGAGTGGAAGCATGCCTCAAGACATAACAATGTTTTTAAACTGCTGAAGATGATGGTTATAAACACTCTTGGGATGAGTTCAGGGCAGGACCGGTCAGGAGAACAAAAGTACCCTATTGTGGTGTTGTCAGCAACCTCTAAATTTTCCTCCCTTAGGATAAGCCCCAAGAGCCATGGCCTAGTGACATTGTAGTTAGAATTACTTTCTGACTCCCTATCCTGAGTAACCTCCAGGTAGATAGGACTGGCTCCACTGGGTTTCTAGTCTCCCTCTTGTAAGACTTAATACTCTGTATCCCTCAACCTATGCCGTCAAGCACCATACAAGTATATCTTCTGCTCTTCATAGAGACTTCTATCTGTCCGTGTTTCCTCCTCCTCCTTTTTGCCTTTTACCTGTGAAGAATCTATGTCAGCCATTACTTTAGGTTAGAGAGGAGAGGAAAGATAGAGTTGGGCAAAACTTTTGCTGTGGACAATCCCTACATAATCCTGAATCACACACTATGACCTTGTTTGTTCTCACTGTGACAGATATGTAGAGTGGATTAGATTATATAGGGATCCTATGTAAGAGCTCTGAATATTACAGTCCTCTTTTGTCAGTTCCTGGGGAGGGGAGAGTCATCTTGTGGAAACACCTGCAATTGCATAATTTTTTTTTCTTTTGATTTTTGAGGGTTGGAGTTGATGGTAAAGAACAGCTGTTTGGCCGTCTTGTTGATCTTGTAATTACCCACTTTGGAGCATCTTGAAGGAAGTTTCCCAAGTGTAAAACAGCCATGTTGCAAACCTGAAACAATCTTCAGTAATTTAATTGCGTTTGTGATATTTAATGGCAGAATGATTAGAAAGCCAGTCTCAAAACAAGGAAAGTCCTGATGTTAAGCTCTAACTCTGACACATGCTGGCTGTGTGGCCCTGGGCAAGTCATAATCCCTCAATGCCTAAGGCTATATGTGGCAAAGGAGGTGTTGACTTGTAGTGGTAAGACAGTCTCTATTCCCCAGTTCCTTTTATTAATGAAATCCCAGCCTTATCCATATCCAATTATAACAGTCCTGGAAAGACTTGGTCTGGCTACATTGCAAGGGGGCCCAAGTCAATAAAGACTCTGGAAGTTGTATTTCTTCCTGGCTAGAGAAGAGAGAAAACTAATGGAAAAGCATGACTAAAGGACAGAGGTTTTGGCTGGAGTGGGATTAAAGAGAAGGCTGACCATGAAAGACAGGAGAGAACAGAAAGGAGGACTTCCCCTATACATGGAGTGTACAGTGCCCTAGTGGAAGGTGATACCACTCACTCCTCCTCCTGGGAGACTAGAAAGGCAAAAACTATAGCAGCGAAGTATAAGACTGTTTTTGTTTTGTTTTGTTTTAAATTGAGAGTTTCTGCTAAGGAGAGTAAAGTACTGAAAAAAACATAGGAACTGGTAATTCTGCTCTGGCCTTACTTAAAATGGGTGCTACTGTTACCCATTTCCTAGGTATATTCTTTAATTCTGCATCTGACTGACTGATAATCTAATCTTATTTCTCATAAATATTTATAGTTGAATATATCCTTTTATTTCCTCCTGTCCTTTTGCTTGTGGCTTGAGTGAGTGAACTTTCCTAGCACTGGTTGGGATCCTCCCTTCCCCAGCTCAGGCCATTTTTTAAGAATTTTCTGTTTCTAGCTGTAGGCATGATCACAAGCCATCCACATGTTTAATAGCTATGCTTCCAAAGGCAAAATTACCATGAACCTGGGCATTTAAATCTGCTTCATCAGATGACAACGAGCCTAATCTGTCTTGATTCCCACCCTCCACCCACAATGGTTACAACATAATAGTCAGATTTCTGTATGGAAAAAAAAATTGTTTACATGACAATTAATCCCAACAAGTTGCTGAGTTTGGAAAGAGACATACAGATGTATTTCAATTTCATTGCAAAGGGACTTTGCCTACTCTGTCTTACCTCTATAAATGGGCAACATCGAGGTTTAGCCTTCAGGAAAACACAACATCAATATGTTCTACTGGCCTTATTAAACAGTATTGAAGCACTGAGTCATGTGTCAATAGTCCTCAGGGAGGGCAGGGCCAAGCAAAGCAAGGAGTTTCAAGATCAGCTATAATTTCCTAAAGTCAAACCTTGAAAATAGTTTTAGCTGTAGAGTTGGGGTTAGAATTCAAACTTCCTAATTTAGTCTGGTGATTAAAGCCCCAGAGTTACATCAGTGTTGTGTAACACTTCATTGAACTAATATTACATTATTAATTTGGTTTCATATTCACTGACCATGGAGAAATTCACAGTTCCCTTTTGGGAGACCGTTTATGATCTACGTCAGTCTTCTCATTAAAGGCAATGAACACGATGATCGTGGCGGCTGTGGCTATCAGTAGAGAAAGATATTTGCAATTAATTATCCTGAAGTATCATTTGAGTGGGATTTTTGCTGACACAATAATCCTCTGGTGGTCTATTCCACTAATATTGAAAGAAATACTAGAGTTTCTACTGAATACTAGAACAGCTCTAAGAGTGGGATGCTCAAATACAAGTAAGTCATCCAGCTTCGATGTGAAGGCCTCCAGTGACAGGGAACTCACTATATCCTGAGGCAACCTGTCTGACACTAATTTTTAGGAAGTGTTTTCTTTCTACTAAGCCTAAATCTGCCATTCTGGATATTCTCCTCATTGCTCCTGATTCTACCTTTCTGGGACACACAAAAGAAATCATATCTATCTTCCCCATGACATTTTTTCAAATTTTCAAATGAATAAATGAATTAAAAGTCATTTAATTGCTTACTATATGCCACACAGTGCTAAGTGTGAAGATTTTTAAAAAGCGAGCCAATCACTGCCCTCAAGAAGCTGACATTTTAATTAAAGAATACAGCATACAAAGTAAGTTCAACTATCGGGTGTATGGAAAGTTCCACAAGTTCTAAGGGTAGAACAGCAAGGTAGATGGCAAGCCTCAGGGGTTCTTAGGACACAACAGTAGTTCAGACCACAGTGCAAGGGAATTTGAAGGACATAGAGGTAAAGCAGATGGTGAGGTCTCAGGATTTTCAGAGGCAGTGGCAGAGCAGATGGTAAGGTCTGATGATCCTCCGTCTCACAACAAGGAAAAGACTTGGTGACTCCCATGTGTTGGAAGCTGTATGAGCAGTCAAGCAGCCTGAAAGGGTTCTGGGTGTCCCTGGCTGGGACCAGAATTGAAAGGAAGGCAAGAGAGGAGGTTGCCCCTCAGTGGTGACAGGTCTTTCCACTGCTCATGTCAAACAAATAACTCAAATGGCATGTGGCCCATGCCATGAAGATCATTAGTCTTTCCTAAAGACAGCTATCATGTCTCTTTTAAGTCTCTGCTTCAGGCTAATCACTTCCTTCAAGTAATCTTCATATGGCCTGATTCCAAGCCCCTTGTACCGTGTGGATCCATTTTCACTGGGAGTGCTTCAACTCATTAATGTTCTTCCAAAAATGTGACATCCAGAACTGAACCCAGTAGTGCAGTTGCCATCCTACCAGTTCAGAGAACTGCAGGACTATGCCCTGCCTGTGCTAGAATTGTGCTGCTCAATGCAGCCTAGGGTCCTATTAGCTTTTCAATCTGCCACCTGTTTTGGGAGGTATGCTTTTGCCTCAGATTGAGCTTATAGATTCTTACAGAAACCCTAAATCTTTTTCATGTAAACTTTTTTTTTTGTAAATTCAAGCCACATCTGAATTTTATATTTGTACAGTTGTTGTTTTTGTTTTTAACCCACTTGTAAAATTTTTTATTTTAAAAAATCATGGCCCCTTTAAAAAATAAACACTAATTCTGAGAAAAATAAATATACCAGATGAGGATCAACTGCATAGTAACTGTGATTGTGATATTGTAGTGTATCTGAATGCAAAAATTGTTGTGGCATTCTAGAAATTTTTTATCTTCTTTGCCAATTTTTCAATTAGGGATGTTCAAGGTAGAAATAACTATAGCTGAGAAAAAAATAGAGGCCAATAAGCTGTTGTGTGTGTGAGTATATGTATGTGTGTATCTACATATACATATGCATAAAACATACATATATCTAGAAATGTTCAGTCATTTCAGTTGTGTTCTTTGTGACCTCATTTGGTATTTTCTTGGCAAAGATACTAGAGTGATTTGCCATGTCCTTCTCCAGCTCATTTTAGAGAAGAGGAAACTGAAGCAGAGTTAAGTGACTTGGCCAGGGTCACACAGCTGGTAAATAAAGAACAATTTTGAATTTTGAAGACCAATCTGGAATTATGCCCAAAGAATTATTCAATTGCATATACCCTTTGATCCAGCCATGTCACTACTACATCAATTTCCAAAGATGATTAGGGGGAAAAGGAAAAGAACTATAAGTTCTAAAATGTTTATAGCAGTACTCTTTCTGGTGGCAAAGAACGGGAAATTGAAAGGATACCCATCAATTGGGGAATGGCTGAACAAGGTGCTGATTTTCCATTTGAGAGAATAGGTATCAGACAAAGAAGTGGCTGTTTCTGATCCCCCCTTCTTTCTGTTTGAGATGGTAAATATTTACTCCACATTTTTCTTCTTTTCCTTTAGAGCTATGTTCAGACCTTTTGTATTAATATCAAAACCAGCTTTCTGCATATAATAATATCTTTCCTCCCTGCTTTTGGATTTATGTAAGCCCTTAACTGAAAATAGGGCTGTGAGAGAAAGAACAGTGTTGGTATAGACATACAGAAAGAATGATGTAGGTTTGACCCCTCAGTCTAAAAATGACAGAGCTTTTTCTTCTAGTTGGGGGCTCTAAGCTACAAATGAGAATTTTATGGATTTAATTATTGATAATTCTTTTTTTAAAAATTCCAAAAAGACAAAACTAAACTTGATTTGTTTTACCCTCTCTTGGGCTAAAATAATGCAGATGACTGTTTTGTTGTTGAGGACAAGGCTGTCAGAGAATGTTGTCCCCTTTACTCCTCCCATCTCCCCCCATGCATATTCAGAGAAAGCTTTCTGCAGAGGAGAAAACTTATGAATAGAAACTGCCTGGTGAGAGGGTAAAAGGTAGCTAGGATTGGCTAGCAGTGCCCACATTACAGAGGTGAAGGTCAGAGGCTTCACTTCCTACTTCTCAACCTGTATCTAGGTGGTAACCTAAGGTTACACAGAGGTATGTATGCACATACACACATATACACCTATATATACGTGTGTATATAGATATGTATGTTCATATGTATATATGTGTGTACATGTGAGTGTGTTTCTGTAATGTTATTAGCATAGTAAACACAGCTCAAAAAGTATATACCAAATAAGGGGAACCCTCACACCTTCTTGTATCCTGACAAAGTGGGTTACAGACTAAAGACTGAGAAAAAGTTGTCCTAAACTAGAAGATTGCCTGCAATTTGTGGACATTGTCTGAAAATAAAGTTTCTGTAGTTAATTGTGCTGTCCAGTAATTAGGAGAAAACTGATGGCGTGCTTTATTGATTTTTTTTTCAGCTCCGTGCACATACATTGCCAAATTACCTTTTAAAGCTGACAAGTCAGACTTATTAAAACAAATACCAGTAAACATAAAACATTTTATAAACCTATGTGACAAACTGGAGGTAAATAAATCATTGAGACTAGATGACATCCACCTAAGACTTCTAAAGACATTGAAGATTGAATTTAAAGAGGAGGGGTGGGCTAAATATATAACCTGTTCAAAAAAATGTTCTTCCTGCCAGAGGACTGATGGATTGCCTATCTGATTCCCATACTGAAGCATGGGAGTTATGAAGAAGTAAGCTTGGTGTAATGGAAGGAGGACTGGATTTGAAGTTAGAGTATATGGGTTTGAATCCTAGTTTATAACTATGTGAACTTAAGAGAGGTAAATTAACTTTTCTGGGCATTAATTTCCTTATCTGTCAAATGAGGCTGCTGGACTAGATGATTTCTAAACTTCCAGGCCTAAATCTATTATCTTATTACTCAAAGCTAGTAGAATACACACACATATACATATACATACACATACATATATACATACATGCACAAATATATAACCCACTAGGATCATTGAACAAATATCTTTTAGGGGGAAGATAATGTTTCTATGGAAGAAATAATGTCCTACTAAACTTCTTTGAGGAGGTTAAAAAATAGAAACAAGAGAAAACTATAGTAATTTACACATATTACATATATTTTTTAAAAAGTCTTAATAAGCGATTATTATGTGCCAGGTACTTAGGCACTGGGAACAACATGTACGCATATATACATACTTAGTTTAGTGCTTGGCATACATTACATATTTAGTTCAGTGCTTGGCATATAGTAAGATATGTGCTTTTTCATTCATAGAGTGAAAGATGATGGAGCATCTTCACGGTTCATTTCAACGTTATGCACAGAACGTCAAGAATTCCCTCCCCACCCCTCAGACCCTGAGTTTCTTGACAGCAGGAAATGTTTGATTGTTTTTTGCCTTTCTTTGTATCCCCAGCACTCAGCACAGTTCCATGGCACATTGTATAGGAGCTTAATAAATGCTTGTCAACTAACTAGAGATATCACATTGATGTACCATAGATCAATTAGAGTTTAAAAAAATTTTCAGCTCAATATAACACATTGCAAAAAAAGATTAAATTATTAAAACATTAAATTATTGACATCATTAGGAAGATATTGAGTGAATGCAAAAGTCTGACTTTTACATAGGACCATGTCATATCAAATAAACTAAGAAGATAATATTGGAGAAGAGGGATTTGAATTTTGAAACTACGTGCTCATGGCCAGGCATTGAATATATACCACAAGGATAAAAGGATTATAACTCTAGAGTTGGAAACTGCCACAGTGATCATCCAACCCTGTTCCTTTATTTTCAGAGACCTTTTTCACTCTCCTATTCTGTCCCTAGGGAAGAATAGATTTTCGTGTATGCCTGCAGATCTGTCCAATTTAACTTTAAATTTAAAATGCAGAAGGGAGAAAACATATACCTACTCAGGCAGATAGGGACCAGAAATATGGGCAAGACCTGTGATGTATCTGTATGGAAAACTCCTAGGTGAGGAAAACCCTTTAATGAGGAAACTCACCAATGCAGGTTAAGTCTGTTCTTGAAACTTAAAGTCTTAAGAGAGTTGTTTGGGCTACTAAAGGTTAAAAGACTTGTCCAGGATCACAGGGCCAGTCTGTAAAAGTCAGGAGCTGACCTTAGGTCTTCCTGGTTCCAAGACCAGCTTTCTAGCACTCCATGCTAAGCAAGCTACTACAGAGAATAACAGGTGTGATGTAGGAATGTTTTAGTTTAGTGTATGCATTTTTCATTCACCTAATTTTTCTGATATGGATTATTAGGCCAATTTCTTTCAAATATACAAATGATACAAAGCTGGAAGAGAACAGCTAACACATTGGATTTACAGAACCAGGATTCAGAAAAAAAGATCTTGACAGGCAAGAAAATTGCATTGCATTGAATAAGATGAAACTTAGTAGGGATAAGTATGAAATCTTCCATTTGTGATTTTAAAGAAAATCAGCTTCACAAATATGAAAGGAGGAAGCCATCGTTATAAAGCTGTTTGTCTGGGGAAAGATCTGGGAGTCTTAGTAGACTGCAAGCTCAATATATATATAGTGACATACAGAGTGACATACGGCAGCCAAGAATGAGAATATAATTTTAGACTTCATTAAAAGAGGCACGGAGGGGCAGCTAGGTGGCACAATGGATAGAGCACTGGCCCTGAAGTCAGGAGAACCTGAGTTCAAATCTGGCCTCAGACCAAACACTTGACACTTACTAGCTGTGTGACCCTAGGCAAGTCACTTAATCCCAATTGCCTAAAAAAAAGAAAAAGAAAAAAAAAGAGGCATGGAGTCCAAGAATTGAGGTCTGACTCTGCTTTCGTAAAATAGATCTGGTTCATTATATTCTGAATCATAGCAAAATTAATATTTTCAAAAACCACGCATGTATAAAACAGGCATAAGATAGCTCTTGTGAATAAATACAAGAGGGAAGTACAGCTATGCCTATCTGTAATTGGGGGGGAGGATGTACATCACAGTGTCCATGCTTAAGTAAGATTTGGTTATGAAATTCTAAGGAAAAATATGATCTAATTTGCCATTTCATTCTGGGGTCAGTCTAAGTATGTGGTATAATCACATGAAAGAAGGAATGGAGGAAAGGGAGACATAAAAATCTAGTGAGACAAGTAGTTTCCAACGTTATCTTACTCTGTTAGCCCTTGTCCATAATGTAGCCATTTTACTTTAAAATCCTGTTACCCAACAACAGCATTCGTGCCTGTAGCTCCCAGGGCTCTGCTTTTCCAAATTACTCTGATTACCAGTTCACAGTTTACAGAATGCCTTGTTGAAGAAAATCCACCAGGAATATGAGAAAAGGTCCCTGCTCCAGTGATTTGTTGCTTATTTCTGCTCTGTGTAACTAAACCCCAAATTGGCCCTATTTGGAAAGTCCTTCCCACTGCTAACTTGCTTCTTAAATTCTCAAAAAGACAATGGCATTGTCGTTTTTCTTCCTTCTCGACACATCCAGTTACAACTGACTGAATTCTTGAAGGAAGATAAGCCCCAGAGGATTGTTAGTTGGTTTATGTCAATGTTTCTAGCCTGAATCCCTTGTACTCAAAGGTCCCTTCTACCTTTAAAATTCTCCCTTCCTTATATGCATATTTACACGTACTTGTTTTACTGTATGCCTGAGTGAAAAGGGGAACTGGGAACTGGTAGGATAATGTATGTGGGGCCGGTGCAATTCACCTATAGACCAGGGAAGGAGGAGAGTTGGTCTATCAAGAGTTCCTAATTTTTTTTTGTATTATGGGGACTTTTGGCAATCTGGTGAAGCCTATTAACCTCTTCTCAGAAGAATGTTTTTAAATGCATAAAATAGAATGTTTAGAATTTACAAAGGAAACCAGTTATGTTGAAGCACAGTTAAATGTAATAGCGAATTGTGCATAGTAGATTTGCAATTTCATATGCATGCTTTTTTTTTTTATTGTACTATGTTACGGAAATGCTTGTTTCTTCCATAAATTAAAAATAAAATTGAAAAAAAAAAGTTACAAATTTATTTTTGAAGTTCACAGATTCCAGGTTAAGAACCCTTGATAGATGGACTCTAAGGTCTCCTCCAGCTTTACATGTTATAATTCTACATGGGTCAAGTATAGCATTGCTGACTATGTGGCATAGACATAGCCTGGCATGCTATCATCAAGAATGAGATATGTTCCTTAGCTTCCTTCTGGAATACATCTTCTGAGACTTTCAATACAAAACTAACCAAAGCTCCCTATATTTACTTCTCCTTGTCCAGTTTTTCATCAATGACCACTTTGCCCTTTGCCCTCTACCCATCACCGTTGACCCTGCATCCCACTCTGAGACCATGGTTTTCTCTGCCAAATGTCACTGGCATCTGTTTCCAGTGTGGAAACTGAGTACTAACAATGGGTCTACCTAGTGATGAATCAAAGTTTAGTCAAGAAGCTTTCAATCATAAATGCCCTCTTCCATACTACAAATCACTACATGGTTTGTAAAAATGTGACCAAATTTGATTGACTGTGTCATATTTTCTTCAAATAGAGTGATAAAATAGGAGATAATTATAGTCAAATTAGGATTTCTTTCTCCAGAAATTTTAGAACTTATAGGACACCTCCTTTTCCTTACTAATACTCCCATGCAATTTGTTAGTTTCAAATTCTGTATTATATACATTGAATGTAAGTAATTATATTCCATTTATGGTTCAGAAAGAAAATGCTATTAGACAAGAAACCTCATGAGGGCAGGGCCTATGTCTTATCTAAATTTTGCATCTATTTCCACCATAGAGCTCAGAATACCATAGGAACTGAATACTTTTTTTTCTTTAATTGAACATAGTGAAAAGAGCATAATGCTTAATGGCAGAAAGCCTGATTCTTAAATCTAACCCTTAGTTGTTGTAACTTGAAAAATCATTTCTCTGAGTCTCAGTTTCCTCATCTGTGTAACTAGGAGGTTGTGAATAAGATTTCTTCCAATACTATTATTTTATGAGCTTACAATGAATTTACAACATAGTAACAGCCTTCCGTATTAATGACATCTGAATCCAAAATGATAATCTTGATATTTCACTAAACAAATTAAAACAATCCTTTACTAGAGTGGTAGCAAGTAAATGCTTACTCGGACCCTGGATAGTAATTTGGCTTTGGCCCACTGGAGAGACACATATACATCAGTGTTAGTGAATAAATAAATAAAACTGTGAATTGCATTATTCTATAAACCATGGAAACAAAAACCCCAAGCAACTTTAGTGGCTCAGGCTTCAACAGTAAATTGCAAAATCTCTCATAAATATAAACGCAGTGCCTGAAGACATCAATATACCTTCTCTCATTTATTTTTGCTTCTTGGTGTGACAATTCATTGAAAGTTTCAAATTATGCCTTTGATTTCATTCCTACTAATAGTTAACTTATTTTTAGGCAATAAATTTTATAAGGGGACAGTGGGAGGAGCTACTAGTCATACCTTAGAAGAACCCACTGACCTTAGATGCTTGTCAGAATGAAAAGGAAGAGTGAAAGGATGGAAGGGTGACGAAGGTAATTTTACAAGCAATAACAAAAATAATAATATAATATTGAATTTAGGAGAGACATTATTCATATTTTACTATCAGTCACATCATTGTATATATTTAGTGACCCAATACAAGCATGAGGACATGGGTCACATGTAACAATGGATTTACTGAGCTCACAACCACAATTATCCCTTCCAATTTGTGGGGTTTGGGGTGCAGGCCCCCCTCCCCAATCTGGAAAATCCTCATAAAATATTTTGGCCCTCTCTTTGTACCAGAGAGGAAGTCTGAATTATTATGGTATTAAAAGATAAAATGTGTTGATATTATGCAATACTATACATATATTTTATGTGTTTCTGAGTTTCTAAACCGTTTCTGTGTCCTTTGCTGGTCCTTGCATGTCATCTGCAGATTCCGCAAAACTCCCCCAAAATTCCCATTTAATTTCTTATGCCAACCTGTGATGGAGAGATTCATGATGTGGAAGGGATAACTGTACCAACACCTAATTATAAATTTTTCCAATGACTATTTTTAAAAAAATGGACCACTTTTTTCCATCAAATAAATATAATAAAATATTTATCTATTATTCAAATACTACTTGCTTCCAAAGAAGGAGTTCAGAAGGAACATAAGCCCAATAAATGGGGCAGCCTAGTATTATAAAAAATTTCGAAGAAAGAGAGTAGATTTGATTCCTGGCTCAAACACTTACTGGCTATGGGACCTTACATAAAATCATTTCCCTTCTCTGGGACTTCAGTTTCCATATCCTTAAAATGAGTTGGGTTGACAAAATTTCTAACATCCCTTTCATTTCTAAATCCTAGGATGTGTTATTCTATGAATGCATTCATCTGATAAAAAAATTAATGGAAAAACCACAACAAAACAAATGAAACTCTAGAAAGAGAAATGCACTGGCCACCTGGGATGAATAGGCCACTGAATTTAAGCTCTAACATTAGCTCTGGGCTTCTCAGAACCTATTGTCTGATAAAATAAAATATACAAGTGTATCAGGAGAAACACTTTTTCTGCCCATGGGAAATTGAACTCTCAGAGGAATTTCTCATGTGGATCTGTGTAGAAGGAAGGGTGGATTCCATGATGCATAATGTCTCCAACTATGGCCTGGTACAAGATACAGAAATATTGTTAAAATGGATGCTTCTCATATCAACTCTCTACGGAAGATACAGGTCTGATATAAAATCTTTATGTAGTGAAAGCATTTCAGAGGGGAGCTAAAATCAGGTGCTCAAGGATGCCATTTTCTGGTGATCTAATTTAACTTGGAGCAGCTAGAGTGGATATTTAATGCATCCATTAGCCTTCCTCTCTAAGACATTGAATATTTCAAGTTTTGGCAAGGGCTGAGTCACAGATATTTCCCTATTCTGCTCTATGCTGTGCCTTCCCTTCTCTGACCTCCACCTCCTTCCCACTGCTTACTTGGACTTGATCTCTGGGTCCTTGTCCTTGATAGGTGAACTTCTTCCTTATCTTGTTGGGGCCTCTTGACCAACCAGATGACATACTCCTAACTTTCCTACAGCCATTTCATGTTCTTCTTTATATGTTGTCATCTCCCATTAGAATGGAAGGTCCTCGAGACCTGGGACTGTCTTGCTTACTTAAATTTGTATCCCTAGTGCTTATCTGTGCTTGGCACTTAGAAAGTGCTTAATAAGTCCATCTGTCTACCTGTCTACCTGGCTATAGTGGATGACATGTGCAGCTATTGTGTTGTTGCTTATAGCAGTACCGATGTGGTTGTGACACCATAAGTACAGAAGACAGAGTGAATGTTCTGTTATGAAAAATGTAGGGGGCAGCGAGGTGGCGCAGTGGACAATGCATTGGGCTTGGAATTAGGAAGATTCACTTTCATGAGTTCAAATCCAGCCTCAAACACTTACTAGCTGTGTAACTCTGGACAAGTCACTTAACACTGTTTGCCTTAGTGTCCTCATCTGTAAAATGAGCCGGAGAAGGAAATGGTAAAACACTCCAGTATCTTTGCCAAGAAAACCCCAAATGGGGTCACAGAGAATTAGACACAATTGAAACAATTGAACAACAAGAGGAGTCCAAATTGTATTCTCATCCAATTAGAGAGCCATCCCACTTCTGTAAAGACCAAGGCTGGGTGGGAATAGAAGGATAGGGGATATCTATAGCAAATGGAATAACAAGAACACTTTTCTTGAAAAAGCTCTTGTAATCTCTTCCATCCTTGAGACAAGTACCTGGACGTGGTCCCGGAGTTCAATGCCGTGAAACGTGGAAGAAAAAGTTTTGACCTAAACTCCCTTAAGAGCCTTTGCTAACAATGAGACCATGAAAATTTTAAAACACTTTGTGGCTTGAGTTCTCAAGAGAATTTACCCAGGAAAAGCAACTCTCTCCTAAAGAGAGAATGAAATTGAGAGAAGGCATATGGTATTCAGAGAGATTATTCAATTTATGTCCAAAATGAGAAATTAAGAGCAATTTTCAATATAGCATTCAGGTGCTGTCTTTCTCCAACATGCTTCTGGAAATGGCATTTTCCCTTAGGAAATGACTCTTGTAAAACCCTTCATGGTAACCTAGTCCATGGCCCTTGAATTTGGATTTCTTTTCCTTGAGCAATAAATCCCAGCTTTTTAATTTATTAGTACCTTGTTGGTGTAGACCAGCACGAAGACGTCTCTAGAGAATGAAACATGCACATGCCATTGGTCAAGCTTCTAATGCAAATTATCAGCGCTAACAAACAGGGAAATGCTTATGCTATAATAATAGTAGTAGTAGCTGACACTTTACGTAGTACGTTACGCTTTCCGAAGTTTTTCACATGCAAAAAAAATGTTATTTATATAGCACTAAAAATATTATTTCCTTTTATCCTTAAAGCAACTCTGAGAGGTGGGTGCTAATATTATCCCAATTTTATAAACAAGGAAAGTAGGCAGAGTTAAGTGACTTGCCTGGAGTCACACAGCCAGAAAGTATCTGAAGCTGAATTTGAATTTGACTCTTCCAACTTTCAGGGCCAGGACTCTATCCACTGAGTCACCTAAAGTCCATCTCATTCGATCCTTACAAGCCCTGGTGGTAAATGCTATTATTTCCAACTGAGGCCCAGAGGGGCCAACTGATTTGCTATGAGGTCACTAGAATAGTAACATTTGGAGTGGCACACAGAATTTTTTTTTTATTCCAAATCTAGTTCCATATATAATCCTCCACACTATATAAAAATTGCACCAGCAATCTCAAAGTAGTTTCCCGTTCATAAATCCTTTTAAAGTGTTCAACAAATACCATCCTACTGAATTTTTTTTTCTGTATTACCTAGAGCAGCTTGGTCATTCTCAAAGTCAGGAACTTGAAGGGAAGAGATTACTTATCTCCAAACCCCAGTATTACTTCAGGAGTTAGCCCCAGGTTTGCTTTAGTTCAGTTCAATCCAGGACACCCTAATCAGTGCCCTTAAGCAAACAACTGAATTAAATGCTAAATTCTGTCAGATTTTCTTTTTCTTTTTGTTTTTTTTTTCCTATTGACGTCTTTTCCGGAACTCTCCTATCTACTTTTCAAATTGAATTATTGTTTTTTCAATTAAAATCTATTTTCTCTCTCTCTCCTATCCAAGCCTCATTGAATAATAGAAAAGAAAAAAAAAACCCTTTAACAGATATGCATAGTCAAGCTAAATAAATTCCCACATTGGCCATGTCCAAAAAGTACATACCTCAATCTACACCCCAAGATCATTACTTCTCATTCTGTCAGTAGCTCCTTGCATAATATCTCTTTCATAGATATCTTTCTTTCCATTCCAGCTATCATCACATTAGTCTACGCCATCTTTACCTCTTACCTGGATTTGCATAAGTTGGAGATTACTTCTACCTGGTCTATTTCATTCAAAATAATTTCTTTCTTTTTTTTCCTTGTGTCCCATCTAGGCTGGAAATTCTGCCCTAATCCCACTCCCAGGGAGCTTTGACCTGTTCCATTTCTTACCCAGGACCATTTGTCTCTCTCTCTCTACCCTCTTATTATATTAATCATGAATTTAGAGTGAACACCTAATCAACTTAACCCATTGCATCTCAGAACTCTCAAGCTCAAGAGATCCACCAGCCTCAGCCTCCCTAGTAGCAGAGATTCTCACCACCCCTAGGACCAATCTGTCCTGTATACAGTTGTTACATAGTCAGCATGATCTCCCTAGTGTATTGTCTTTGTATCTTCAACCCTTGCACAGTGTCTGGCATATGTTAGGTGCTTGATAAATGCTTATTGACTCATTGACTGCTTAGTGAACAAGCATGTCAAATCATTTCTCTGATTTAAAAAGATATATTAATAGTCCCCTGTTGCCTAAAGAAAAAGTTTAGTCTCCTTATTCTCCTTTTCAAGAACTCCTTGGTCTGGCTTCAGTTTACCTTTCCACCTTTATCTCCTACTATTACCCTTCAAGAACCTTATATTATGCCTAGTCTAGCCTACTCATTGCCCTCTGTTCACATTCTTTCCTCACTCATTCCTTTAGCCACCCCCATATATGAAAAAGATGCCCCCCCCATCTTAGGTTGTTAGAATTCCATCTTCCCTTCCATGCCCAAATCTCCTTCATCTCTGATCCTCCCAGCTTAAAGGGATTTTCTCCTAGTCCTCCAATTTAGCAGGAGGTATTTCAGGGTCTTTCATTTGCTCTTCTTATATTCAACCTATCCAGTAATATAGTTAGGTCATACTTTATTCCCATCCATCCATTCCACTCCCATTAGTCTATACGTTCCTTGAAAGTAAAAGCTGTATTTTCTTTCCACTGTCCAGCACCTACCATAGTACTTTGCATATACTTGATACAATGTTTGATGATTTGAGTTGAATTGATATGTGATATAGACTAGTAGTTTGAGCTCAGGGAGTAAGACAATAATAATAATAGCTAATAAATTAGGGTTTAAAAAATTGCATATATTAATTCATTGGATCTTCACAACAATCCTGATAGGGAAGTATTCTTATTTTCCCCATTTTATTGGTGAAGAAAATGAAGCTGAGAGAGGTTGGCATGCTTAGGACCACACCCCTATTATGGGTTGGGAGTAAGACTTGGACTCTGGTCTTCCTGACTCCAAATCCAGTACTCTATTCATTATACCACTTAGGTGCCTCAAGGTAGGGAATCTATACCTTCTTCATCATAAACTTTTTGTCATCTTAAGCAAACTCCTTTGAACTTTTGTGCCTCAGTTCTCTCACCTGTGAAAAGAGGAAAATAATAATTGCTCCTCACAAATGCTGTCTCAATAAATATCCTCATGCTGGTAAAATGGTTTTAGCCATTGTGAAAAATGATTTACACATTCCAGGCAGTTTTAATATAACTTTGCATACCTTGGCACTAAAGGGAAAAAATTACCTCCACTTCTTGCCAGTTGCAGACTTGTTACATGACTAGGTCATATGGCCATTAACCTGAGCATCATTACGAAAAATGACAACATGCAATAGTCACAGGTCTTTGTTTATTCTTTGCATGCATCTCTTGTGTGGCAAAGTTTTCTATTTCGGACTCAGAGGCTAGATCACCCTCGAGGTCTAAAACTTAATCAGTAGCAACTGCTTCAGCAATCAAGCTGCTGCCCCTGCAACCTAGTCGATTTTGTTGACTGTGTGAAATAGATAGAATTGGTTGGGGTTAGGAAGTCATTCTGTGAACTTTACAGCACTAGAAGGCAAGTGCCAACTCATGCCTAAAGCTAAACCACAATTTCAGAAATCCCATAATGTGTTTGTGCAGTGAACTGGCTATAGACAGTTCAGGAACCCTGGATTCTAATCCTGTCTTTGACACTTCCTTGCTGTGTCTCATTGAACAAGTCACTTTACCTGTTGCTCCCCTTGTTCCTTTTTCTACAAAATCAAGTTAATAGTCCTTTACTTCTTTGCATTGAGGCTTAATATCTAGAAAGATAGTGTTAAAGTGTCCATGTGGGAGAAGAGTGACTGTGAGCTCCCATTAGTGTGGAAAAATGTAGTGGGTTAACTAGTAAGTTCTTTGGACAGGGGAAAATAGGATTCTGAGGGAATAATATAATGACGGGGGTACATTTTTGTGTGAGTTGATGCAGAAAAAGTCTAGAATACCTTCCTTGGAAAGGCTCAAGTAGAGTATGAAGTCCAGAGAGTCAAAGAAGAAAGCAAAGATATGAAGGTAGAATAGGATGAGCAGAATGGAAATAATAGAGGAGCAGTAATGATCATCTTTGGATGTTTTGCACCATTGCCTAGTGATGATCCTAGGACCACATTGCTTTCCCCTGCAAAGAGTAAATGGTAGTTTCTGTCATCATCATTTCCCGCTTTAGGCTGTGTCTGCGTTACAGATCTCTAATCACTCAGGGAGTAAAAAACCCGAGTGAAACATTTGAAAAATATAAAATGGCCCTCACTCTCATGTTTTCCCACTGATGTTGGTAGAATGGTAGAAAAATAAGTCACAGGCTGCTAAGACTCAAAAAGTTTTTAGATTTACTATAAATATTAATTTAATGTTGGTACACTTCACATGCATTCTTGGTCCAGTGACCTTTGAGTTTACACACTACAGAAGGAAAAATAAAGGACTGCTGTCTTTGTTATACATGAAACCAGAAAACATAGAAAAGATGTCATCGTAAGGTCCTCCTCAGAGGGGTGAAAAAAAAAGAGTTGGTGAAGGTAGTTTCATCAAGTGGCCAAAGGAAACAAGAAAATTCTTTTTATGAGTTATTTATCTCTCTCTCCTTGCCATACACACAGTGAGCACCAGCCAACACACCATAAGAAAGATGTGGTTTGTGCACCAGTATTTATCATAGAATTTGAAAAAATAAAGAAATTCTATCAAGAACTTAACAATAGTCTCCAAATTAAAATAATTTTACTTTGATCTTCAGGAGGATAGCAGAAGCAATATTGGAAAATATGGTTCAGAATCAAGAAATGAAAGAGGCTAGAGACATGCACTTCTCAGAAACTGCATACTTATAAATCATGGATGAATTCAAGAAAGAAGTCAGAAGAGACTGAAAGGTTGAATGATGAATGACATCATAAAATATAAAATTGATTATTCCTTAATGTACAGAAAATGGCTGCTTATAAACATATGGTATCTGTCATTTCAAAATCGCCTGTCTTTATAGATTCAGATCATCGATTGTTAGAATAAAATAAACTACTTAGAAGCAAAGATAAAGATGAGAAGAATACTATGCATTGAAAGATGAGAAGAATAAGAAAGCTTTTTTTTTCCTCAAGCAGCAGAGGTCATAGGGCTAGTAGGACACAAATAGATAAGGTACTAGCTAGTGTTGACTATGACAGAAAGAATGAGAAACAGTAGATATATCTATCTAGGGTATTATCTTATTAGCCCTAAGATAGTAAGAGAATCCATAAGTGATTTATAGAAAGACATGGATATGAATTAAATAGGATGAAAAGGTGAAGTCAGGTCACTTTTTGGTGTCAGTAGAGAAAATATGAAAATAAATAAAAAATGTGTGTTATGAGAAAAATATAGGATCGTGGGCTTTAGAGCTAAAAGGGGTTTTAGAGATTAATTTGTTGAAACCTCCCCCTTATTCAAAACATCCATTTTATGGATAAAGTAGATGAGATCTAGGCAAGTGAAAACACGTGTCCTGAGCCACATAGCAAGTAAAGGGCAGAGATAAGGTTTATATCCAAGTCTTCTAATTTCTGCACTCTCTCTACTCTACCACATTCATTCTGATAGAAACTCTTTCCTCAGAGGACCTACATTAATACCAGTGGGATGAGACTTACATATCTCAAACCATCAACATGACTTCCACACATTTAGGTTCTGGGAAAGGGGGTAGTGCTTATTTTAGAAAACAAAGCTTTCCTTACTTTTTTTTTTGTAATGAATCTGAAACAGATTAAATTTGAAACTTGTCCTTCCATCACAACTACTATTCCAGAAGAATAGTAGAAATTGTGTTTTCAATACAATGTGTGTGCATTTATGTGCATGTGTGTACATGTGTGCACTGTATTATGATATAACATTAGGCTTGAAAATAGAAACTCACTTTGGTTTTCTCAGTGTGAAGACAACCAGAAAAAATTGAATCGAAACCTATTCATTGTATAAAGGAAAAGAAGATTCTGGATTGAGTGGAAAGGGGAGAAATCATTGAAGAATTAAGTCAAATGACAGCCTGATTCACAAATAATATATGACCATAGATTATGGTTAGTTGGGGAATCTTTAGTCAGACAGATTGTTTTTTAAAAAACATTAGGGAGTGAGAAGTACAGGCTCAAAGATTAAATAGATGTTTTGACAGTGCTCAGAACTTTTCAGAAGTTTGCTTTAAACTCCTCTGCAAAATATTCAAAGCCTTCCATCATTTGGGAATTGCCATATCTTTATAGCTTTATGTCATATTGTTGCCTTCATATTCTCTAAGCTCCAACCAAATCTGTATGTGCCTCCAACTTCATTTTCATGGTTTTGCTTATGCCTAGAATGTCTCCCTTCCTTGCATGCTCATCCTTTATAACCTTTCTCCTTTATGAAGTACCCCTCCACCAATGCCCCAGTTGAAAATAATATTTCCCCCTTAGACTACACCTAAAACTTTGCTTTTATTTTTCTTATGCATTTATCTTCATAAATCAAATTTTATTTTTCTTAAGTTAAAAGAAATCTATTTTCTCTCCCTCCCTCCCACTCCTATGGGGAAAAATGTAAATGAAATCCTTGTAATAAATATGTAGTCAGTCAAGTAACATTTATTAAGTGCCTATTATGCACCAGTCATTGTGCTAAGGACTGGAGATACAAACAAAAGTTTAAAAAAAATCTCCTTTCAAGGATCTCACAATCTAAGTAGAGAGACAATATGCAAGCAACTATATACAAACAAAGTATATATAGGATAAATTGAAGATAATCACAGAGGGAAAGCACTAACATTTAGAAGAAAAGCAAAAGGCTCCTTGAAGAAAATGGGATTTTAGTTGTGACTTGAAAGAAGGCAGAGAAGGTCAGAAATAGAGACAAAGAATGAGAGAATTCCAAGTATGGTGGACAACCAGTGAAAATGTGTGGGGTCAGGAAGCAAAACATCATGCATAAATAATAGCAAGGATGCCAATGTCACTGAATTGCAGAGTACATAGATAAGGAATAAGATATAGGAAGATTGGAAAGGTAGGAAGAGGCCATGTAATAAAGTGCTTTAAACATTAGAGGATTTTGTATATGATTCCAGAGATAATAGGGAGCCACTGGGGTTTGTTGAATAGGAGAGTAACACAGTCACCCTGCACTTTAGGAAGATAATTCAAGAACTGAGTGGAGAATGGACTAGAGTAGGGAGAGATTTGAGATAGGGAGACCAACCTTAAGGCTATTGCAATATTCCAGGCATGGGGTGAGGAATGCACCAGTGTGGTTGCAGTATCAGAGGAGAGAGGGGGCTTATATGAGAAATGTTGCAAAGGAAAAATCAACAGATCTTGGTAATATTTAGGATATGGGGGTAAGTAAGAATAAGGAGTTGAGAATGACACTTAGGTTGTGACTGAGTGAATAGGAGGATGGTAGTTACCTTGACGGCAATGAGAAAGTTAGGAAGAGGGAAAGACTTTGGGGAAAAGATAATAAGTTTATTTTCAAACAGATGTTCACCTGATATCATTTCAAGATGTCTAAGAGGCTGTTGAAAATGTGAGACTGAATATTAGGAGAGAATGTAGGCTGGATAAGTAGATCAGATAATTATCTGCATAGATATAATAATTGAACCCATGGGAAATCACCAAGAGAAACAATATAGAAGGGGAAAAAAGAAGAGGACCAAGTTGTAAGACACTCATGGTTAGTGGATATGATCTGAACTAAAATGCAGCAAAGGAGATCAAGAATGAACAGTCATACAAGCAGGAGAACAAAGAGGTAATAGTGTCACAAAAAACTAGAAAGAAGAGAGATCAAGAAGAGGGCAATTGACAGTGTCAAAGGCTTCAGAGAGGTCAAGAAGTATGAGGATTGAGAACAGTCCATTGGATTTGGCAACACAGAGAACACTGGTAATTTTGTGCTAACGCTTTTTAATTTAATGTAATCAAAATTATCTCTCTTACATCCCGTAATGCTCTCTATCTTTTGTTTGGTCATAAATTCTTCTTTTCTCCATAGATCTAACAGGTAAACTATTCCATGCTCTCCTAATTTGCTTATGATATCACCCATTATGTCTACATTATGTACACATTTTGACTTTATTTTGGCATACAGTGTGAGATGTTGGTCTTTGCCTAGTTTCTGCCAAACTGTTTTCCAGTTTTCCCAGCAATTTTCTTGCTCCATAAGCTTGATCTTTGTATTTATCAAACATTAAATTACTACAGTCATTTACTACTATGTATTGTGTACCTGATCTATTCCACTGATCCATAATTCTATTTTTATCCAGTACCAGATTGTTTTGATGATTACTACTTTATAATACAGTTTGAGATCTGCTATGGCTAAACTACCTTCCTTCACATTTTTTTTTCATTGATTCCCTTGATATTCTTGATCTTTTGTTCTACATGAATTTTTTTTCTAGCTTTATAAAATAATTGGTAACTTTGAAGAAAACTGTTGCAGTTGAATGATGATGGTGGAATCCAGACTGTGAACAACTGAGAATAGAGTGAGAGGAAAGTAAGTGGAAGCATTGATTCTCAAGAAGATTAACCACAAGAAAGGAGGGATATGGGATGATAGCTAATGGGGACAGATGGATCAATGAGGGTTGGGATTTTTTTGAGAATTTGGGGGGTTTGGGCACGTTTGTAGTCAATAGAGAAGCAACCAGTAGACAGGAAGATATTCAGATGCCAGACTATATCATTCAGTTGAATGCCCAGTTCATTGAGTGATTGAATACATGAGTATGTGTGTGTGTGTGTGCGTGTATAGATATATATGTGTGTATTATATATATGTATGTATAAATACTTATATGGTATATGGATTTATTAGGATTTGTTTGTTTTTTTCCTTCCAGGTCAAAGTATACTAAGAAATGCTTCATGGTTTTGGTATTTTCCTGCAAGTTCAATTGAGGCAGAACGGAGAGATGGCTCCCAAAGTAAAGAAAAAGATTCCCCTTCTCCCTTCAAAACAATACCCCCAGGTGCCCCCAATCCCTTCAGCTCCTGCATGAAAAAATAAAACAAACTCTTTCAAAAATATATTACACAAAAAAACCCTGGATAAACAGTAGCATGAAGACCATTCTTGCTCCCCAATCTCCCACTGGGGAGGAGAATCAAGGATAGGGCCAGGAGAGGTGAGATGAAGGCCTAGGGATGATGCTGGCAAATATTCACCATTTCTCTCCCTCAAGCCATCCCTATCTTGTCACCCCCAGCCTCCCCTTGAGCCTCTCTCAGCCCTTTTCTGGGTCAAAATCAAGAGACTGTGTTACTACTGGCTTTCCAGAGCCCCTCAGGCACTACCATTTAAGCAGCTGCCAGAGCTGTGCTGAGACACAGAGGGATTTTAGTGACTTATGATGTGGTTCCAAAGAAAAGAAAATAAAGGGGTGGGAGGGGGAATACTATAGCTAAAGAGGTTTCTTTCCCTAGTGTGTTCCACTGAGCTAACCTCTCTATTTCTTAACCAGTGCCAATTTGTTTTGATGATTATCACTTTGTAGTATAGTTTGAGATATGGCACTGCTAGGCCCCCTCCTTCCTACTTTTTTTTTCATTAGTTCCCTTGAAATTATTGACTCTGTTTCTCCAAATAAACTGTGTTATTATTTTTCTAGCATTATATAGTAATCCTTTAGTAGCTGGATTGGCACTTAATAAGTAAATGAATTTAGGTGGTATTATTTTATTATATTCATTCAGCCTACCACTAAGCTCCTCAGATTATGTAGATATTTATTTTTGTAGAGGAGTAGATTCTCTAAATGGATTCAGTGGAAAGATATGAGCAAGAACTATACAAGAGCAAAGAGAATAGTGACATTGGCATTTGCACTAACCCGCATCATATGGGTGATTCTCTGGAGAGCTGGATGGATTTCTCCTGAGGTTCAAGTCATTTCTGAAATTTCATGATTCTCAGAGTACTCACCATGATGAGAAAACTGGTCAATTTGAAGTCTAAGTATTCCAGTATCTTTTCCAGTATTAAGCAATGGTATTTTGTACACAATATTTAATGAACATGTATTGAATTGTGTTTTACTGGTGTTAAAATAGGTAATAATGTTAATTAAGGGAACATCTTAAGTGAGGCTATAGATGAGATTAACCAGCCACAGGAAACCTTTCCATATGCCATTAGGGAATAGTCTGTGCAAATGTACTTAAGGTATCAACCTGGAGAGAAGTCATTGAGGATGAATGAGATTGTGAGTGAAAGCTGTGACTTAACTGTGATACATTGCATGTATAGTCATTTAAAACCTGATGATGCCTCATTGGCCTGAGCTAACCTATGAGTACCTATGGGAGCTAATGAATTTTGTGGTATTCCTCTCTGAACAACATAAACAAACAGCAGTGAAGACATTTGAAGTAAGTGCTTAATGATTGGGGAAATGCTGCTTTTAAGCTCCCTAATACCCCAGTCACACAGCTGTGATTCAAGCCAGTTACTCTTATTGCCAATAGGGAAGTAAGGCAGTGTAACTGCATTAACCAAACCCCAGGGTAATTTAACAAAGTCCAAACCATAGAGTTCCATCAAACCTAGTCTCCAGGAAATACAAATATTGGATGACTTCTGGTATTATTGGTATTATTGACTAGAATGAAAATGACCTAAAGCAGTTCTTTGTATTTAAGTTCATCTTTCATGCCCTGGACCTACACAGAAAGCAGTATTTCTTCCTTATATAATTTTCTTCTTTTGGCCCTTTGAAAAATGCTATAGAGTACCTGCACAGCATTGCAATGGTCACTGAGCCTTGGCAGTAAGCAAAGTTTCATCAATGGCTGCCTTAGTTAACGTACACACATTGATCCTCACTGTCCCTCTGCCCACACACAAATGTAGGCAATTCTAGTTTTTCTACACTTCTTAAGAACACCTTTGACAATGTAAAGACAGTAACTATTTGAGAAAAAAGGAAGTAATTCACACATATAGACAGATGAAAAAATAGGAAGGTGTAAAATGACTTAGAAGTTTGTGCATGTTGGATTGTAGGTCCTCATAGACCATAACTTCAAAATATTTGAAAGTGAAAATGTGTAAGGGAAGAGGAAAATGAAATAAATTTGTTCAATATTAAAATGGACACGTATTCATGTTCTTCCAGATCCCCTGGCTACTAAGCAGTACAGAGAGTATTGGTACTGGATATGGAATTGAGGAGACTCAGGTTCAAGACCCTCATCTACTTATTAACTGGATTACTCACCCAATTGTTTTTTGGGAGGGGGGAGTTTCATCATTCTGAAAGATGAAATCAAATCTGAAATTTACACCTCCTAAGTACCTTCTGTCCCTGGGGTGCCTAAGAATGGATCTCTGGGAGTCACTTCCAGATCTTCACTATGAGGAGAACACCCTGGGAATTCACCTCATTTCCCACCTGGCTATGCTCCTGGACTTCATGAACTTCAGAAACTCTTCTTTCTGCAAGATGAAATTAACCAATTGCCTACTGGGCATTTCAAACTGCATGAAAGTCCTAGAGACATGTCAAATTCAACATGTCCAAAAGAGGCAGAGGAGAAGGAGAAAAAATATTAGTATTCCCCAACTTCTGCTCAAATTGGCAGGTTGGATCCCCAGAAGGCAGTGACTATTACTCTCTTGGGCTAAACAGACAGTATGCATCAGTTGGGACTTGAACTCAGGTCTTCTTGGCTCCAAGGCCACCTTTCCACTACAGGAAGCTGCCTCTCTATGTATTCTCAGCAGGTTATGAGTCTTTGTGAAGATTTCCTACTCCCTGAGAAAACTGGGACATCTTGTCTTCCCATGTAGACAATAAATCCCTTGAGGACAGAGACCTCTTTGTTTCTTTCACAAAATGCTTCATACAAGAAGGTAGCTAAATGTTTATTGATAATAAGTTTTATTACTCCATGTAGTATCAAACCCTACCAGGGCAACTCTTTGCAGATGATTAATTACATTCAAAATGTAATCTTGTAAACATAATACTTGTCTTAATACTTGAGCTTGTAAACACCAGTGTTGATCCACCAAAATCCCCAGTTTACTTTGAACCCAGGCTGGTAGATCCACCAAATCAAGTTTTTGTGGTTAGAAAGATTTACTCACAAGAATGTTCAATAGCAACTCGATTACTGTTTGTCCTGTTGTTGGGTAGATGGAGTCCAAAAGGGGATTACTAAAGTAGTCCCTGCAAAAGTGAATGTGATCTTGGGCTGCACTAAGAGAAAGTACTGCAATTTTAAAAATAAGGAGGTGATAGATTCATGGTAATCTTCCCTGGTCAGACTATTTTCAAGGTATTGTGTTCAGTTCTGGATGCCATAGTTTAAGAAAAAACTTAGTAAGTTTAGAGCATACAGAGGAATACAAGCAGGAATTTGAAACGACTTGAGCTCATGCTACGTGAGGATCCATTGAATGAATTAGGAATGCTAAAAAGGAGAAGATTGGGGATGGAGGGAGCAATAGCTGTCTTCAAATATTTGAAGGATTGCTATATATACAGAGATTTTGTTGTTCAGTCCTTTCAGTCATGTCTGTCTCTTTGTGAGTCCACTTAGAGTTTTCTTTTTCTATCCTAGTATTCTTCTCTTTCTTTCCTTCTTTCTTTCTTTCTTTCTTTCTTTCTTTCTTTCTTTCTTTCTTTC
>NW_020948910.1:2515981-2546650 GCF_900497805.2 Vombatus ursinus | reverse complement strand
TTCTTTCTTTCTTTCTTTCTTTCTTTCTTTCTTTCTTTCTTTCTTTCTTTTTGCTATTTAATATGGCTGACATAGTGTAGTTTCCCCATTTTTCCCTTTTGATTAAATTTATTTTACCTTTAACTTTATCTGAGATCATTATTACTACCCTCTGCTTTTTTTCCTAATGAGTTCTACTCCTAGTCTTTATTTTATGTTTGTATGTCTCTTATTTCCTATGCCTCCTGATTCCTCCATTGGGGTTTTCTTGGCAAAGATATTGAAGTGGCTTGCCACTTCCTTCTCCAGATCATTTTACCAATGATCATTTGCTAGATATGTTGTAGTACAGATTCCTGTCAGTGTGGGCTGGACTGGATGGTAGCTAAGATCCTTCCCAGTTCTGTGATTCTGGGGTGTTGTTTAGGAAGTCCCATTCAGACCTTGCCCTTATGGTGTAACTGAACAACACTGATTACTCTGTGGGATCAGTGGCAAAAAAAAAATCAGTAGACTTGAGGATAATGCTTTTCATTCCATATGACTTCTTTTCAGAGTGTGGAATAATGAATTGCTCATAGAACAGTTCTGCCTCACCATAATATTTGCCACATCCTGTATATTTGGAAGAATCCTCTTGCAAAAAAAAAAATAACTTTTGAGAAACTAGCTGGCCATAGCAGAGCAGGTTTCTGGTGAGGCTTGACAATTGGTTGCCTTTCTCAGGGGCATTTTTCTTGGGAAAGGCCTCCACAAAACAGACTAGAAATTCTCTGTACTCATCCATTTTTCAATGTGTATATCCTGACAACAGTAGCTCAAGCTCAGGCTGACTTCTTTCATGTTTCCCATTCTGCAAGACTTCTCAGGTAAAGATAATTAAAACAAAAAAAGTGATGAATTTGTTAGCAAATAAATACAAATAAAGAAATCATTGAAATCCTAATTACATTCAAAATGAAATTCAGTCAGAAGAAAGATATCAAATATCAGCTTTGTATTTCATCTTCTGAGCTACTACATAAAAAGTAATGTATGTTTCTAGTCATTCCCTTTCTTTTAGGAATTGAGTAACAGTAAGTGATGGATAATCCATTTCTCTTAATGGGTCTTTTCTGAGATCATTTTCATTTTCATTATTTGCCAGAATTGGCGAGTCCCTAATCCCAAGAGCTCTATTTCTAGCAGTATGTGATTCAAATCTGTCAAGCCAAGGCCCCCTGCTTCAGACAGTTACAAATTGAGCATTGTTGTGCTTGCATAGCTATTGCCCCTGAGAGTAAAGTTCATGAGGCATCCAAGTGAAGTAACAGAAAAGGCAGGGCAGTCATTGCAATATATGACATCGGTAAATTGGAGGAGAAAGAATGAAAAGGAGGTGGAATTGGAGGGAACAGGAGTTTGAAAGAATAGGCTAGATTGTGATCAAGGTGAACCGGCACCAGAAGATTTAACACAGTGGCTCACCCTGAGTATAGGTCAAAAGAGCTACCAAAAAAAAGAGCAAGAGAGGGCTGATAGAAGACTAAGGACCAATCTTCCATCCAATATGGAGGTTAGGGGCAATTTTGCAGGGATTTGTATAAAATATGCCATGTTTATAAGAAAACTGTGCTGTCTTTCTCAGAAATGTGCCTGTGATATACAGGACTCATGAACCCTGACAGTTATTGTCTGTTTCTGGGGATTCTTGTGGGCATAAATGATACTACCAGGAATAACCTGTAAAACAATACTAAGGATTGTGAAGTCTTGAGCAAGAAACTAAAGAGGTTAAGGACAGATGTGGTGTTTTCCTCATTGTTGCTGTTGGAAGGCAGGTGTTTCAGAAGAAAGAGGGAGATTTGAGAAGTAAACAGGTGTTTAAGAAGATCATGTTTGAAATTGGGTTTTGAATTTCTGAACAACAGCTTAAACTATAGAAATGATGGACTATTAGAGATAAAGTATAGCAATAAGGGTTGGTAAAAATATAGTTGTCTGTAGTCTTTAAAACATAATTGAGAGAATCAGCCTGAAAAGAAAGAGAGAAAACCATTTACAGATACCTACTAAGCCAGATGTCATGGGAAAAAGCATCTATAACATACCAAGATATCAATAGAGTTATATAGTAATTCTCAGGAGATAAAGTACAAGGACATGTCCTTTAAAAGTAAAAAAATAAATTGAGATTAAAAAAATTAGCAATGGAAACAATCTTGCAGACCTTCATTGGGGATTTCAATCTAATTGGTATGTCATATTAGATTCAACTCAACTTAATTCACTATACATTAATTAAGCACCTAATATGTGTCAGGTATTATACTAAGTGCTGGGGATACAAATAAAAAGAAGAAAGTTCCTGCCTTCAAGGAGCTTATAATCTATTGAGGGGAAATAACTCAGAAAAGGAAACAGAAAAGTAGGGGATGGGGGAAACACACCATGAGATACCCTGCGCAGGGGCATCTTGTTCTGTGGAGTTCAGAACAAGCAAAGCTGCTGATGGAAAGTGGAGGTAGTATAGTGTGCTAGACATGGGTTAGAATTCTGCCTCACACACTCTCTGTGTGACCCTGGTCAAGTCACTTAGACTCTTTTAGTATCAATATTCTCATCGGTAAAATTGAGATAATAAATAGTCCCTTAAACTCAATATGTCTGGTCCTAAATTCCTCCCAAACTTGCTTTTCCCTGTCATGGGAGAGGTGGTTCAGAGATTTTCTTCCATTGGTGAGTTCCTCTCAGAACCTTGATTTTGATGATGGGCTGGTTCATCCAACCTTTATTCTTTGTAATTTGCTGCCATACCTCAGTTGTCTTCTACTTCCACCTCCATTCCCCACTTCTTCTGTTGGAGAATTCCTCTTGGAACCTCTATTTTGAGAAATGTCCCAGGCCACCCATCCACTCTCCTAAGACAACATTGCTGTCTTCCTGGTTCCCTGGGTTTATTATCTCAGTCACCTTTGTGAAGAGTAAAAAAAGGTCGTTAGATGTGGCTTAAGAGCTCATTGTTGACTTTGGAGAGAGTAGTTTCAATTGAGTAATGAGTTCAGAAGCCAGATTTCAGAGGGTTGATAGCAAGAAGAGAGGAAGGCTAATGTGTTGTAGTCAAGGAATTTGACTGAGACATTCAGGAGAAATGTAGCAAGGTTCTGTTCAACTCTCACCTTAACTACTATACCAGGATCTTCTCTCTTTTTATCTGGCATAATTTAATAACATCCCAATTGATCTTCCTCCCTCCCTTATCCCCTATCTGATCTATTCTTCATGTTATGACCTTATCTATCCCTCTGATTATATTATTCCTCCTTACAAATTTTTGGTAACTTCACATTGCCTACAAAATAAAATATTAATATGATCTTCACATTTCAAACTCAGTCACAATCTGGGTCCTGCCTTCCTTCTCAACCTGATCTCATCATACTCATCATCACATATTCCATGTTCCATTCAAATGACATTATTCTCCACCTGTATCATCGTCCAGTGCTGTCTCATCTTCACACCTTTACTAATGCCATTCCTTATGACTGATATGACTTCCCTCTCACTTCTATTTTGTTGAAGTCCCTTTCTTCACTTATCCCAGGTGCTACATCCATGTAGTCTTCCCTGGCCCCATTTAACTGAAAATGGTCTTTTCCTCAAATTTCTCACACCACCCTTATGTACTTATCAGATTTTTCATTGTACCATAGTTATTTTTATGTCTCTCCTTAAGGACACCTAGTTGGTACAGTGGATAGAGTGCAGAGCCTGGAGTCAGGAGGACTCATCTCCCTGAGTTCATATCTGGCCTCCAATACTTAATACCTGTGTGATCCTAGGCAAGTCACTTAATCCTGTTTGTCTCTGTTTCTTCATCTGTAAAATGAGTTGGAAAAGAAAATAACAAACCACTCTAGTATCTTTACCAAGAAAACCCCAAATGGAGTCATAAGAAGTTGGATACAACTGAAAACAACTGAACAACAATATCCCCATTAGAATGTACCTTTCTGAAGAGTAGGATCTGTTTTGTATCTGTCTTTTTGTACCCAAAGCCTAGCATAGCCACTTATAGGAGATACTTAATAAATATTTGTTCAACTGACGTAATACTTGTTTTGCTGAAGAGTAAAGGGCTTCAATCCTCTGAGTTATGAAAAAAAAGTATATTTTCACAATGAATCAAAAATAATAAATAACTGTCACCTGCAAATCATTGTTAGGTGGTAGACATACAAATAAAACACTCGCCCCCAAGAAGTTTATGTTACAGCCTAGGAGCAAGACATGTTTATAAATAAGTATAATACAAAGTGCATATAATAAAAATATAATATAAAAGAAATCTAGCACAAAGAAAATTGAGTAAGCAGTGAGCAAGGAGAAACAAGTAAGAGAACTGATCACAAAAAGCTTCATAAAAGTTTTGCCACTCAGGTTAAGACTTAAAGAAAGATAAGAAGTTAGAGATAGATATGAAGAGAGAAACTGACTGAATTCAGCTTGATTCAACAAATCTTTCCCAAACACTTAGTATGTGTAAGGCACTGTAGATGTGTGGGCCATGGGTGCAGGGGGATGGTGATAAAGAGAGAAGGGCTAAGAATGACCCTGAAAACACAAACCTGGGTCTTACTTGGATGATGCATAGTATATCAAGTGTTGACACTAGGTCTATTGTTCCAGAAAATGAGTCTCAGTCTTAAAATAGTCTTTATATGTCTCTAAATGCATGAATGAAAGCTCATGAAAAAGGTGCCATGACATAGAGGTCAACTATTAAGTTTCTAAAGCTTTATGGTAATAATTCATAACCACCTCACTGAAAGAAGTCCACTTTATTGTGCTGTGATCAACATGATCTCCAAACAACTTGTAAATTCAGTTGAAAAAAAAATTAATGAAAAAAATCAGTCATGTTTTTAATTCCTCTAGACAAAATAACTAATTGCCTAAATTTTTCCTTGTCTCCCCAGTTGTATTAGTGTAGTATAAATGAAACTTTAATTTTATCTCAGTAGCTCAGTGGAACATGTAGCACGTCTTCACTAGACCTACACAGCATTAGCTTTTGGCTTTTGTGTCATTGCCACGCATATGGACACCAGTATGCTAAGGATTTTTTTGGGTGGGAGAAGGAGAGGTGGTCTGAATTTTGATTTTACCACTGAGCAGGATGGCAACTTCTTTTAAAAAGTTGCCATGGGCATTGAGTCTTTACACAGTTAGTATTCATCAGAGGCTTGAACCTCTGAATCCCTCTGGGTCTCTTTTGAGAAATAGTCTCTAAGACCAATTCTCCATCTACCACATCATGCTTCCTCTATGCTCTGAGAATATAGTTAAAGAAAAAAAAATCATATAATCATTGATCTTCCCACTTCCCCCAATATGAAGTGCCTTCTTGCAAAAAAAATTAGTTTAATTGTTAATATTAAGGACCAGTGTCTATTTTTATACAATTAAGGGCTTGCTTATTGTTAACAGTTGCAGGCATTCTTTGTGGTGTGGATGATGAGCAAAAAAAAAACCCAAAAAACAAAAAAAAACAACAAAACAAAAACAAGAGATGAGTAGCCCTTCACATGACAGCCCTTTTATTGCTGCAAAATTAGTTTTGTAACAACCTCATTCAAACACCACCTAAGAATATTTAGATATTTTGATATTTTCAATGTGAGTAACCCCTTCACCAGTTTTGAGCCCCATTCTCTGACCCCACATAACTCTTGTCCACATCTTTCCATAAATCCTTCATAGATATTCCATTCAATATGATGAAGGACTTCCTCTGATTCTTTTAACTAAGGCCAAATGGAAAAAGCACTGAGCCTAGAGTCAGGAAGACCTAGTTTCAAATCTGGTCTCAAAATCTTGTTAACTGTGTTATCCTGGGCAAGACACTTCACCTCTGTTTGCCTCCATTTCCTTGCCTATAAATTGAGGATAACAATAGCGCCTACCTTACAGGTTTTTTGTGAGGATCAAATGAGAAAATATTTGTAAAGCACTTAGCATGATACCTGAAGCCTAGTAGTCATTTTAAAAATGCTTGTTCCCTACCTCTATATACTATCTGTCATTCTAACTAGGGAATTTGAAAGAATCAAAACACTTAACAAAAAATAAAAACTAATTATTCAAATGTGTTTGTGATCTCATCCATTTTGATGTTCCCTCTCATGATGGAGATAGCAACCCATTTAAGCCTGTCATCCTGTATGTTTCTTGTCTATAAACTCTCATAATTACAACACGGGGTTCCATCCAACATGCCAGAGTTTGTTTTCTTTTGTTGTCTCACTTTTTCCTGATATCTCAAAGATGCCATTGGAGCACTTGGTCTGTGCACCTCTCATCCCTAACCTTTACCATCTGACCTGTCCCTCTTCTCTTCTTGTTATATGCACGTTTCCTTTATGGTATTTTTTAAAACTCCTTTATTGCATATTTCAGCCTGCTGCACCCATCATATTTCTTTCCATTGCTCTCTGTGAGATATCCATTTTCAATTCTTCAGAGAGTGTTGTATTCCAAGTATCACTTCTGTGTAGCAACACTGAGAATTCTGATGTCAAAAAAAGATGCATCTTTATTTTCAGCCAACAGCCATGAAATCTTTCAACTGTGGTCACAGGATGCTGGGCCAAATGAACCCCGTAGAATAAAGAGAGAAAATTGCGTTTGAGAGAGATATTTAATGAGGGCTAGCAAACATATGGGCTTTTAGGGAAATTTCCAGCAAGCAAATCCACTAGAAATGACTTATTTAAATTGAAGATACAGTTCTTAATAATGATGAAACTAGAGATACACCAGCATTCCCCTAGTAACACATACCCTGGACTTATTCTCTTAATTTTCACTTGCATTGCTAAGTTGGGTCACCAGTACAAAATCCCCTAAGAGTCTAGAGATAGCCCTGAAAGATTGGGAGTATCTTTTTCAATGCTATGTCTCGTGAATCCTCCCTGGTGTTCTCCCTTTCCAATAAGTAGGAGTTGGTACCAATTAGCCAGACTTAATTCACTTTTATGAGGAGCTGTTTACTAAAGTGGTATAGAACAGTTGGTATAAAACACCCCATCCCCCAGTACCTGTGACACATTCTCCTACAAGTATATATAGAGGGCAAAAGAAAACAAGCTTTTGCTTAGAGCATGTGTGGCTAAGGGGGTAACTCACACCCCCTGGAAGTCTTTTTGTTGGAGGCCCCAAGATATTACTCTTAGTTATGGTATAGTTTTTCTGTTGAAGTTGAATCAGCTTTCTTCATCTTGTCCAGTCTTTCCTTGGCTCTTGATTTAGACTCTGCCACCATCTGCTGCTGTTCAGGGACAGTGTTGGTGTATCAATTGGAAGGTAGAAAGTTCAAAATCCCCCTGACCCTTGAAAGCTTGCAAGTCAAGTCAACCTTCTCCCCTGCCTGACACCTCATCCCCTCTAGGGAGGAGACCTAGTGAAGGCTGAGGTGGTTTTTTTCCACTCTTCTCCCAAGTACTTCCTTCTCAAGGGTGGTTCTCTGTCCTCTTTACCACCAGACATGCAAATCTCTTGGGCCCAGACCAGCTTGATATTTTCTATATAATCCAAAAGGCATGCCCAGGTTTCCTCAGTTATTCCAAGTGGACTTCCTATCTCACCTAGAGAGTTGTCTGGGCCTTGTTCATAGCCAGTGAACAATCAAGTTCTCACTTGGTAAATGTATCAAAGCATTTAATATTTACATTAGGGGGAGTTACTTAATTATTTAACTTGTGACCCCTACCCTTATACCATAAACTTTAATGAAGAGTTGGATTTAGAGTACCTGTCCTAAGCTCTGTTTGGTATACCTTAACATGGGACAGCTAGGTGGCTGAATGGATAGAGTGCCAGGCCTGGAGTCAGGAAGATCTGAGTTCAAATCTTCCCTCAGACTCTCAACTAGCTGTGAGACCCTAGGCAAGTTACTTCACCTCTGTCTGCCACAGTTTCCTCAGCCATAAAATTGGAATAATTATAGCACCTACCTCACAGGATTGTTGTGAACATTACATAAGAAAATATTTGTAAAGCATTTAGCACAGTACATGACATGTAGTATACACTTAATAAATATGTATTTCTTTCCTTCCTCCCCATCTAGTTAGTTCATGTGCCTTCTTATTACTATAATGTGCTCTTTAGCATGTCCTGAAGTTTGAAAGCAAAATTCTACTTTTTCATTTTAAGTTGTATACTAAATCTAAGGGTCTCAGGGTTCTTGCCCCCTTTTAAGGTATACAAGTTAATTTTGAGTCCTGAGGCTCCAACCTTGTTAACAGTAGAGAAACTCCTCCTCAGTCTAGTAAAATGGCCCCTTGTCTGAGACCTATTTTCTAGCTACAACAGAGTGGAGAAGGTGTGCCCTTGATTCTCAATAGCTACAAGGTAAGGAAGGGCAGCTAGGTGGTACAGTAGATAGAGATTGGCCCTGGAGTCAGGAGGACCTGGGTTCAAATACAACCTCAGATTCTTACTAGCTGTGTGACCCTGGGCAAGTCACCTAATCCTGTTTGCCTCGGTTCCTCATCAGCAAAATGAACTGAAGAAGGAAATGGCAAACCACTTCAGTTCTTTACCAAGAAAACCCTAAATGGTGTCACAGAGTCAGACACAACCGAAACAACTCAACAACAACAGAAGACGGTAAGGAACTATCATTTAAAAATTTTGACAATGTAAAAATATATCTAATCAATCAGACAGTCTTCTAATGAAGACTTCTCAAGGGTGTATTCAATTGCCAACCTCGAGAGGAATTACATTTCCTGTAGTTGTCCAACTTTAAAAATATCTCCCTTTTGTTACTGTAAAAAGGTGGTTTGTCAGGCTACAATAAACAGACAAGGGACAGCAGCAGACCTTCCCCTGGCACTAATTACATTGCTGGGAAATTACTCTAGGCAAAACTCCATCCCAGAAATCACTGCAAGGCAGAGCTATCCAACACAAAAGGAACAAAACTCTAACAGAAATTTCAGCATAATAGCATAGTGACTCCTAGCATATGTAACATTTCTCTTGGAATGTTAGGGGAGATTGAAGAAAAACATGACAGCCTTCTAGACTGGGCAACTTGGAGTGAATTTTTATGTTCTGAAGTGTAACAGAAAAGAAAGAATATGTGTTAAGGGATACAACACTAAAGAGAAAAGGGAAAGTGGAATAAATTTAAAGCTTGAAGGAAGTTAAGAAGTATTTATCAAGTGCCTACTATGTTCCAGATACTGTGCTAAGTGCTTTACAATTATAATTTCATTTGGCTCTGAAAATAATCCTGGGAGGTAGGTGTTATTATTATCCCCCATTTTACAGTTGAGGAAACTGAGGCAGACAGAAGTTAAGTACCTTGCTCAAGTCACAGAGTTATGGTCTGAGATTGTGTTTGAGCTCAGGTCTTCCTGATTCCAGGTCAGCCTTAGGCCACCTACATGCTGAAGGCAAGTGCGCTATGTGGTACTGATGCACTACTATATCAGTACATTACAACATACATATATAAGCTAGAATTTGTGATTTACACCCTGCCCCACCAAAAAAACAAGGAGGCTTTTGCTGATAGTTCTCTCAGAGATGCCTATCCCAGCAATGTGTCACCCTTTCTTCTGCTCATCTCCAAGTTAGCATTCAATCCTAATTTACAACACAGTATTTTCCTATTATGGTATGATGAATTTATACAAGATTGAGGCAGCTGGATAGAATGCCTGGTCTGGAGTCAGGAAGACTACTCTTCTTGAGTTCAAATCTGGCCTTAGACATGTACTAGCTGTGTGACCCTTGGCAAGTCATTTAACCCTGTTTGTCTATTTCTTCATCTATAAAATGAGCTGGAGAAGGAAATGACAAACCACTCCAGTATCTTTGCCAAAAATATTCCAAATGGGGTCATGGAGAGTCAGACATAACTGAAACAACTCAACAATAGCATACAAAATTGAACTTATTGGTATTCATGAAACTATGGAATTTAAGAGGAATTGGAGGGACTTCAGAAGTCATCTAACCCAGGAAATCCATACCTGCCTCAAGAATCTTGTCTATAACATAACTGACAAGTGATCATTAAGCCTCTTCTTGAAGACCACCAAGGAGGAGGAGCCCATCCCCTCACTAGGCAGCACGTTCCACTTTGGATAGCTCTAAATGTTGGGAAATTCTTTTTCTATACGTCAAACCTATATCTACTTCTCTACGGCTTTTACCCATTTCTCCGAATTTTGCCCTATGGGACAAAGCATAGCTTTAACCTCTCTTTTACATGGATAGTCTTTCAAATACTTGAGGACTCTTGCTATGTCCTTTATTTTCCCCATTTTCCCCCAAAATATCTACTCAACATCCTGGTCACCCTTTCCTGGACTTTTCCAGGTTATTATACTCTTTTCACAATGTACTGCCTAGAACTAAACACAAAACTACATATGTGATTTTAGCAGGACAAAGAACTGCAAAACTATTGTCTCTCTATGTAGATAGGCTGTGTTTTTGCTGCCTAGGAAGCAATTACCTTTTTTACCTGCTATGTTGTATTGCTGACCCATTTTAAGATTATAACCCACTTAAGCATTAGGATCTTTTCCTAGGAGTGTTTGTAAAGTTTCACTTCCTCCTTCTACACTTACAAAGTTGATCTTTTGAAACCTAAGTTGGAAATTTGCATTTGTTTTATGTTAAATTTCATTTTATCATTCTATCCTGCCAAGAACTTTTTGGATCGAGACTTGATCATCCAATATACTAGCAATCCCTCCCATCTTCATCTTATCTGAAAATCTGATTAGTGTATCATCTATACCTTCATGCAAAATTATAATCAGTTCAGGACCAAGGATAGAAAATTTTAGTTGTAGTTAATACGTTGTTATTCAGAAGCTGTATTATCTAATTATCCTGACCTCTTCACCTTCCCTCTTGTTTTTCTTGCTAATTTATAGCCTGCTTAGTTTTTCTTAAGCATAGTACCTACATTAGATGGCAAAGGAAGAAAATGATAGAATTTCAATCCATTAATTTTCAGCATTTTGGTGTTCCTTTTTCTGGAATCCAAGTATACCTTATGTAAAATCACCCCAATCAAGCCATTTGCAGATAATGTCATTAATATCTTTTGCCACACCTCATTGTAACATCATAAACCCCCATTGCAATGTTGTCTAGTTGGTGAATCATCTTTTCAAAAGATTACAACTACAAACCTGTTTCCCATATATTATTGTTCCACCAAGTGTTGCATTGTCTTTCAATCTCTTATTACCATTAGGCAGGGTATGGCTCTACAGGGAAAAACATGAAAACTCCTGTCATTTCATACATGCTTTGATTTTTAAAGCATTTGTCACCCTTTCATTTGAGGTCACAGTTTACAAACTTTATATGAGTCGATATCTTGGTTAGCAAGTGACTTCTCTAAATGCAAATTATAATAAATATCATGGAATAATGCCTGATTGGCATGTTCTATTTATTAGAATAATGATAATTCTTCCCCATTACAATGACTAACATTGTGTTTGTTTCTATCTTTACTCTTTTTCATCTCACCATTTGGACGATGCTCGTTTTTGTCTTCTCTGGGTCTTTTTTTGAGCAACTTTGAGACATATCCATGTGTCATACTCATTCAAATACAAATATGATCATATTTGTTAAATTCTAACATCCTTCCTATCTGATGAACTGTATGTATTTATTTTTGTAATCTAAGTAGCACTGAAGATACAGTTTATCATCAACCCTAGGCATGCCTACATCTTCTTTTTAGAATTTCAAATGACTTTGAAAGCATATCATCATTTTAAAAAGCACATATGGAAAAGTACTAAAAAAAAAAGTTCCATAATCATCTACTTAGACAATTTTTTTTAAAATGAGATGTCACCATAAAATCATGTAACCTGTGGCTCAGAACTGTAGCTTTGTGGTCATATGAGCAGGGTTCAGTTGTGAATACTTCTCAAGAATCATTTCTCATATCGCCACATTCACTTAGAAAAGTTCTAGGTATTTCTGAATTTTGTCTCTATTGTGATTCTCCATTAGGGTTCTTAATTTAAGCATCCAACTAACAAGAAGCATTTGAAAATAGAAGAAACTTATTAAGATACACATAAGGATTAGAAAAAAGACACACTACCAAGCTCAGAAAACAAGGATATAATTACAGTGCTGTAAAACTCATGATACTGACTAATTATATTCCTGCCTCGTGACTTCCTATCATGGCTCCAGGAGTTAGCAAAAGTATCAACTGCCTTTCTCATTATCTCTGGGATTGGAGGTCATCTCCCTTTGCTACTCTTTCTTGATCTGCAGCCTAATTTCAACTCTTGATTCTACACTTTCTATGACCCTTCTGCACAACCTAATTGTTATGGCTCATGGAGCTTCCAGTTTGGGTCTTGTAGCTTCTAGCCACCATCAAAGTGGCTGTTCCTGCCAGCTTGAGTTCCTTAGGTTCACCATATATCCTTCTCATGTCTGTGTTTTCCCAGAAATCTCTTCTCTGTGCTTTTTTATCTGTCTTCTGTAGAAGACCCTAGGACTTATAGCCAGAAGTAGAGTTGGAAGGAGAGCAGCTATCTTGACTCCTTCCAGCTTTTTAGGGCTCCTCTCAGCATAAACACTCTCAAGGCATGACCATTGTAATCATGTTGTTGTTGCTATTGAGTCATTTCAGTTGCGTCCAAATCTTCATGACCCCATTTGGGTTTTCTTGGCAAAGATACTGGAATGGTTTGCCATTTCTTTCTCCAGTTCATTTAAAAGATGAGAAAACTGAGGCAAACAGGGTTAAGTGACTTACCAAGGGTCACACAGCTAGTACACGTCTAAAGCCAGATTTGAACTCAGGGAGTTTTCCTGACTCCAGACCAGGCACTCTATCCATTTTGTTACCTAGCTACCCACTATAATAATGACTATAATAATAATTTGTTTTAAACAAAAGCACAACAACTAAACAACTGAATGAATTTAGTTGAATGAAGTTAAACAGTTAAATGAATGTTATCCTAACACTATGTCAGCCAAATAATATGTACTTAATGAATACTTGTTTGATTTCTTTAAAGACCCTGTCCTTATTCCAATGAGGCTGCCATAATTTAAAATGCTTTTGAAGCTCCTCTTTTAGATCAGTCTTCAAAGCCTATAATATATTCAATTAATTCAGTAATGTTAAACTGGACAATATTGTTTTGAGTCAAAAATGAGGTATGTCTGTACATTTTTAAGTCTGCCAAATTGATGTTGGAGTTCAAAAAAGTGTTGAGGAAACAGTATCAGTATCACATATGTATTTATAAGTGTTTATACATAAATGTGTGTATATCATATATAGTTATTGTTATTCATGCTTCGTTCTTGAAAAGTACCAATGACATTGGGAGGGTGATGTCTTGACTTGCTAGTGAGTTGGACTTAAGTGAGGCAGGCCTGTGCAAAGTCATTAGCCTCAGGCTCTCCTCCAGAGTCATTGGAGTCTCATATACACACATACAGAGATATGTATATCTCTGTACATGTGTAGGATTCTGAAGTATTCTGAAGGGAACAGCACTCATTTTAATATGGTATCAGAATTAAGTAGAAATTATTTTAAAGGAAATAAATAGTGTACTTTTAAAACAAAGTTCTTGAAATTCATGGTATCCTTTTTGGACAGGATGGAATGGTATGGTCTATAAGAGGCTATAGTATGATAATCTATTTTTTTACTCTTGTGAATTTCCCTTCTACAGTCAGGGGCATCACCATCCATGTAATAATCCAGGCTCTTAATTTTGGTGTCATCCTCTGTCTCACTTACCCCACACATCCCATCCATTGCTGAATCTTTTTCATTTCTGCCTTTACAATATCTCTCATATATGTCACCTTCTCTCTGCTCACACCGCCGCAACTTTAGCTCAATCACTTCTCTCCTGGACTATTGCAATAACCTTCTAATTGTTTGTTCTGTCTCAAATCTTTTCCACTTCAATCCATCCTGTACTCAAATGCCAAAGTGATTTTCCTAAAGCATATATCTGATCACGTCACACTTTCCCCCTTCCCCTACCTCATTCAACTGACTCCAATGTCTCACAATTACCTCTAGGATCAAACATAATGTCCTTTGGCATTTAATGTTTTTTTTTTCTGGTCCCTTCTTACTTTTCTTATCCTGTTACACTTTATTCCCATACATGTGATCTATGATCCAACTACACTAATTTACTTTCTGTTCCTTTCTCTCATTGCACAATCTACCATTACTGTGACTTTGCACTGGTTGTCACCCATGCATATAATTCTCTCTCCTCTCACCTTCACCTTCTAGTTTCCCTGGCTTGGAGACTCAGCTCCACCTTTTTGAGCCTCCCAACTTCTCTGAGATTAATTCTTGTCTACTCTACACATATCTTGAATGTAACTAGTTGTTTACATGGTGTCCTCCCCCTCCCCCCCCATTATACTATGAATATCTTGAGGGCAAGAATGGTTTTTGCATTGATTTGTGCTCCTAGCACTTCTTACAGTGTCTAACACATAGGAAGCACTTAATAAATGTTTTTGATTTATCAATGTTCAGTAATCTCGACTCAAAGTCTGTTCATTAAGTGACAGAGGTTTCCTTGTTTCTGCTTCCTCACTTCTTTTAAGTCTCAGCAAAAATCCCACCTTCTAGAAGATACCTTATCTGTTTCCCTTTAATACTTGTGTCTTCTATTAGATATCCCCTTCAGTTTAACCTGTATTTGTTTGTATATAACTGTGTATTGTAAGATTGTAAGCTCCTTGAGGACAGGGACTACCTTTTGCCTTGGTTTGTATCCGATGCTTAAGTATAGTATCTTATATGTAGTATATTCTTAATAAATGCTTGTTGATTGGATGTCAGTATGGAAGGAGGTCTCTAGCTAGATGGTGCAGAGCATATAATGCTGGGTCTAGAATGAGGAAGAGCTGATTTTAAATCTAGTCTTGGACACGTACTAGTTGTATGACCCTGAGCAAGTCATTTAACCTCTATTTGCCTCAGTTTCCCCAACTGCAAAATGGGGATAATAATAGCACTACCCCCTAGGGTCATTGTGAGGATCAAATGAAATAATACAAGTACACACTTAATAAATGTTTCCTTTCTTCTAGTCCAGTAAGAGAAGAATCTATTCTTGGTTGTGTTCATTTTAGCATACTTATTGATGCTTTGATAGAAGCATTAGCAATGTGTTTATCAAAATTGTGGATGACATAAAGTTGGATGGGGAGAATGCTTTTTAGTGTGATACAGTGTGATAGGATGGGGATCCCAAATTTTTTTGACAAGTTACAAGGATGGAATTTATATAATGAGATGGAATTTAACATAAATAAATGGAAAGTCCTAAGGTTGGTTTTAAAATAATCCATTTCGTAAATACAGGGTGGTGGAGACAATAGTCTCTAAAAAAATTAATATTGAGATTTATAGCATCTAGCGTAGAAGTAACCTCAACAATCATAGTAATAGGATCATAGATTTAAAGCTAAAAGGTACCTTAGAGGCCTAGTCCAAATCCCTTCTTTTATAGATGAGAAAGCTGAGGCCCAGAGGGGTTAAATGAATTGTCCAAGACATAAAACGCCATCTGGGATTCAACTGTAAGTCGTCTGACCCCAAATCCATTATTATTTACACTAACCCATGCCAGCTTCAGTTTCAGTAAAATATGAGAGAGAATATAATTCACTAGAAAGAACATTTGTCAGGGGTCAGGTGTTGTTTGCTCTTCAATCATTTTCAGTCATGTCCAACTCTTCATGAATCCATTTGGAGTTTTCTTGGCAGAGGTACTGGAGTGGTTTGTCATTTTCTTCTCCAGCTCATTTTATAGATGAGGAAAGTGAGTCAAACTGAGTTAAGTGACTTTCCCAGGGTCACACAGTGTTTGAGGACAGATTTAGACTTAGTAAGATGAGTCTTCCTGACTCCAGGCTCAGCACTCTAACCACTGTGCCACCTAGTTGGCATAGTTCCTACGACTAAATCGCACTTCTGAATCAGACTACTTGCCAGATATTGGCAACATCACTTCAGTTCCCTGAACCTCTGTTTGCTCATCTGAAAAATGTAGAGATTGAATCAGCTGGCTTTTGAGGTCCCTTCTAATTCTAAATCAATGATGCTGTGTATCAACAGCATAACATATCAGCCCCAAACCCTTGATGTGAGCTTTGGCCACATTGATAGAAAGCCAGTTTTTAGAAAAAGGAAAGCCATTGTCCTGCTTTGCTTTGTTCTGGTGGGACCATATCTGTAGTATAGTATTCAACTCTAGGTACCACATTTCAGAAGGACATTGATAAAACCAGACTGCTGTTAAAAGAGAGTAACCAGGATAGTGAGTGGACTGGAAATTATGCCATATGAAAATTGTTCAAGAATTGTTTAAGCTAAAGAAGATGGAACTTAGGGACTGGACAGCTATCTTCAAATATTGAAGATCTATTTTATGGAAGATAGATTAATCTTATTCTACTTGACTCTAGAGGGCAGAAGTAGGAGAAATAGTGGAAATTGTCAAAAGGCAGATTTAACTTCTACATAATGAAAAAGCTTCCTAATAATTGTATTTGTCCTAAAGTGGAATGGTATGTCTAAGGAGGTAGTGAGTTTCCCCCATCACCCAAGGCATTCAAATGGAATCTCTAGGAAAGGGGGAAGGAGACAATAAAGAGGATTCCTATTCAGGTCTAGATTGCCTCTCTTGTCTCTTCCAACTCTGAGATTCTTTGATTTTTTTGAAACTTTCAAAGCGAAACCTCTAATTTTACAGACACAGTGTAAATAACTGCTACTAAGACTACCAAATTAAGCCTTTCACCACAGAAATATTAAAGTGAGATTGATGTGCCTAGTTGTTGTTTTCTCAAAGCTGAAATGTTAGAGTTGTCCATGGATGCCAGGATAACAGATTAAGTCTTTGCCAACAAATGGTTTTATGGTTAAAACAAATTTGCTAATGACCCAAATGGCTTGCCCCTACAAAATGCAGAACACAGGTCATGCTGTACCATATCCAATGGCATCCTGTTCTAACTGTAGCTTCTGGGTGTCTATTCAGTGTTGGGATTCATTTTCTAGCATGAGTTATTTACTAAGGTTTCTAAGTTGGAAACCAAAGTAGTCAGTTTATTTCTAGAAGAATAAAAACTTCAAGCTAATTTTCCTCAGAAGAGATCCCAATTCAAAGCTGGTAGAACCATGTAGAATCATAGGATACTATACCAGGAAGGGACTTTTGACATCATCTAATCCAACCACCTCCCTTCACAGATGAGGGAACTGAGGTCCAGAAGAACTGTGACTCCACCAATACTGTAGTCCTAATTAGTGATAATATTTAACTAGAGCCCGGGTCTTCTGAATCACAGTTAACTGGTCTTTCCAATAGACCATAGTGCCTAGTACAAACCTCTAGGAGTTAGTATTGTGAAACTAGAAAAAAAAACTCAGCAAATGATACATTTCCTTTTCCAAGGGGACTAGTTCTCTTGCCAATGACTCAGAGTAGAGATGAGACTGCGATCAGAAATACACTTTTGGATGAGAATGTCTTCATTATTTAAGCTTTCTCTTGTATACTGGTCCCCATTTTCATACATAAGAAATCTTCTGTGGGGTATAGAAATTCATTCCTCTTAAGCCCTTTCTTTTTCTTTTTTAAATTAATGTATTTATTTATTTTTAGTTTTCAACATTTACTTATACAAGATTTTGAGTTCCAAATTTTCACCCCATCTCACCCCTCCCCCCACCCCAAGATGGAATACATTCTGAATACCCCTTCCCCTAGTCTGCCTTCCCTTCTATTTCTTTCCCCCTTCTCTTATCGCCTTCCCCTTCTATTTTCCTGTAGGGCAAGATAAATTTCTGTAACCCATTTCCTGTATTTCTTATTTCCCAGTTGCATGTGAAAACTTTTTAAACATGTATTTTTAAAACTTTGGGTTCCAAATTTTCTCCCTTCCTCCCTCCCCACCCACCCTCATTGAAAAGGCAAGCAACTCAATATAGACTATACATGTACAGTTATGCAAAACACTTCCATAGTAGACATGCTGTGAAAAACTAACTCTATTTCCCTTAATCCTATCCTGCCCCCCCATTTATTCTATTCTTTCTTTTGACCCTGTCCCTTCTCAGAAGTATTTGCTTCTGATTACCCCCTTTCCCAATCTGCCCTCTTCTCTATCATCCCCCTACTCTCTTGTCCTCTTCCCCTCCTATTTTCCTGCAGGGTAAGACACATTTCCATACCCAATTGAGTGTGTATGTTATTCCCTCCTTAAGTCACATCCTATGAGAATAAGATTCACTCATTCCTTCTCACCTTCCCCCATTTCCCCTCCACTGTAAGAGCCTTTTCTTTTCTGTTTTTTTTTGTGAGATAATTTACCCTATTCTACCTTTCCCTTTCTCCTTCTCCTAGTATAATCCTCTCACCCCTTAATTTTATTCTCCAGATATGACCCCTTCATCTTCAACTCACCCTGTGCCCTCTATCTATCTATCTATATATTTATCTATCTACATACATATAATTTTTCCCTCCAACTACCCTAATACTGACAAAGGTGTCATGAGTTACAAATATCATCTTTCCATGCAGGAATGTAAACAGTTCAACCATAATAAGTCTCTTATGATTTCTCTTTCCTGTTTTACCTCTTCCATATTCCACTTGAGTCTTGTATTTGAAAGTCAAATTTTCTATTCAGCTCTGGTCTTTTCATCAAGAATGCTTGAAAGTCCTCTATTTCACTGAATAACCATTTTTTCCCCTGAAGGATTATACTCAGTTTTGCCGGGTAGATGATTCTTGGTTGTAATTCTATCTCCTTTGCCCTCTGGAATGTTATATTCCATGCCCTGTGGTCCCTTAATGTAGAAGCTGCTAAGTCATGTGTTATCCTGATTGTGGTTCTACAATACTTGAATTGTTTCTTTCTGGCTGCTTGTAATATTTTCTCCTTGACCTGGGAACTCTGGAATTTGGCTACAATATTCCTAGGAGTTTTCCTTTAGGGATCTCTTTCAGGAGGAGATCGGTGGATTCTTTCAATTTCTATTTTGCCCTCTGGTTCTAAAATATCAGGACAGTTTTCCTGGATCATTTCTTGAAAGATGACATCTAGGCTCTTTTTTTGATCATGGCTTTCAGATAGTCCAATAATTTTTAAATTCTCTCTCCTGGTTCTATTTTCCAGGTCAGTTGTTTTTCCAATGAAATAGTTCACATTGTTTTCTAATTTTTCATTATTTTGAATTTGTTTGACAGTGTCTTGATTTCTCATAAAGTCACTAGTTTCCAATTGCTCTATTCGAATTTTTAAGGAAGTATTTTCTTCAGTAATCTTTTGGACTTCCTTTTCCATTTGACCAATTTTGCTTTTTAGGACATTCTTCTCCTTGTTGGCTTTTTGGAGTTCTTTTGCCATTTGGGTTAGGCTATTTTTGAAGGTGTTATTTTCTTCAGTATTTTTTTTGGGTCTCCTTTAGCAAGCTGTTAACTTACTTGTCATGATTTTCTTGCATCACTCTCATTTCTCTTCCCAGTTCTTCCTCTACTTCTCTTACTTGCTTCTCAAAATCCCTTTTGAGCTATTCCCTGGCCTGGGACCAATTCATATTTTTCTTGGAGGCTTTGGATGTAGGACCTTTGGCTTCATTGTTTTCTTCTGGTTGTATGATTTGATCTTTTTTGTCAACAAAGTAAGATAATATAGTCTGACTCTTTTTGTGCTGCTTGCTCATAATCCCAACCAATTACTTGAGTTTTAAACTCTTTGTTAAGGTAAGAGTCTGCTTCCAATATGGAGAATGTACTGTCCCAAGCTTTGGGGGTTTGTACAGCTGTTTTCAGAGATACTTCTAGGGACCTGAAAATTTTCACTTCTTCCAAGGTGCTATGATAAGAGGCGAGGTGTTTCCTCTCCACAGCTACAACAAGCTCCACCACCTCCTCACCCCAGGACCGCCCCTCAGAACTGTGACCCAGATCTAAGCACAGGCAAAGCAAGAGATTCCTGACTTAGCACTGGCAAAGAGATCCTTGCAATCCCCCTCTGATCAGCCACTGAATTCCCCTTCAGTCTGCAGACCAGAAGCTCAGGAGGCAGCCGCTGCCCTGGGGGTGGCTGAGACCTAGCTTCTTCTCTCACCGCAGTTACAGACTTTTCCCACTGACTTTCTAAGTTGTTTTTGGCGTTCCTGTGTTGAGAAGTCTGGAAACCACCATAGCTGCCCGAGAGTCAGTCCTCTGAGGCCTGCTCCAGGTTTGATGTGGCCTGCGCGCCCATGCCAAACTGCACTCCTCTCCCAGCCATCCAGGTTGTCTTGGGCTGGAAATTTGTTTTACTCTGTTTTTTTTGTGGGTTCTGTTGCTTTAGAATTTGTTTAGAGACATTTTTATAGGTATTTAGAGGGGTTTGAGGGAGAGCTCAAGCAAGTCACTGCTTTCCTTCCACCATCTTGGCTCTGTCCCCTCCTTAAGCCCTTTCAAAAGCGTTTTCTGTTCAACTCTGTAAGCTCCTGGTAGCTCACTATTATTTGTATCCTCTGCCCTCCAATATCCATGCTTTGTGTCTACTATCCATAAATAAATGAAAAAAAAATTGTTAAGCACTTACTATGTGAAAAGGATTATGCTAGACCTAGAATACAAACAGAAAAGCAAGAGAGGCTCTTTTCTTAAGCCCTTGCATTATAATAGGGAGAGACCATACTTATAGGAAGTTTCAGCTGCAAGAATCCTTGTTCTTCAGGATGAAGTGACAAGGCAGGTGGTAATGTGTTTTCTTTAAATGTTATTTCCATTGATTCATGTACATTTCTGATCCTGAGCCATTTGAAAGTGTCAAGGACTTGGTGTTGAGAACTTTCTTGTATCTTCATGTAGAGGTTGCAAGGTCACATCTCTACAAGCAATGATTCCCTGGATCATGGCTCTTGAGGCTGAGCTTGACGCTGGGTCAGTGGTCTAGGAGACAGTGCTTTTTCTGGGCCTTCTGGCCTTAGTTTCTTGAGTTATGAGTACCCTGATTCTGTAATTTTATGTAGTCTTTTCTACAGGGTTCACTCTAGACATTCTGTGTTTCAACTTCTTCTGGAGCCCAGGTTTCCAGGAGAGTATCCCTATTCTCAAAGTGATTACCCTTCTATCTCCCACCTCCCTGTTGGCCAGCTAGGTTTGGTTATTCAACTTACTCGAGGCTTTCCAAAATACATGAAAAGGTAGAGGAAATTGAGCCAAATACCAACACAACAAATATGTCCAGGAACAAGAGATTTGCAGTCTCTGCTACCTGTATAATTAATCTTCATATGCTTTTTAAAAATTGTAATCAATAATTCTCATTGATTGTTTTAATTTAGTATTTTACTGTTTTCCTTCACTTTGTTATGAATTTCTATAATATAATCTTAGAGTTGGAAGAAATTGTAGAATTCATTTAGTTAAATAGTGTTCCCAACCTTTCCCCCATACACAAACACACCAAATTATAATGTTTTCTACAACATAGTTGTCAGGTGTTGCTCCAGCCTCTATTTGAATATTTTCAGTGATGGGAAACTCACTACCTTGTGAGACAACCCATTACATTCTTAGACAGTTTTGATTATTAGAATATTATTATCTACACAGAGCTAACATCTGTCTCCTTAAAATCCCCACCTATGACTCCTTGTTTTGACTTCTGGAATTATACAGCCCCTGAGATATTTGAAGATAACCATTATATGCCACTCCTCAAAAATATCTATTTCATCTCCTTTACAAATATGTCATATGGTATTTAGGTGCTATCTTCTCACATATCATCAAGAACCATTCTAGTTTGTCAGTGTCACTCATAAAATGTGCCACCTGCAACTGAGCATACTGTCCTAGAGGTAGTCTGACCAACTCAGAGAATATTAAGACTATAAACCCCTTTGTCTGGACACAACATTTCTACTAATGCTGCCTTAGAATACCTCAGTTTATTTGGCAAAGATTGAGCTTTCAATCAATTAAAACTCCTGTGTCTTTTTCATGTGAACCAAGATTCCTTCATCCTATATGTGCACTGGTTTGGTTTTTTTGAAATCCTAACTGTGAGGTTTTACACTTATGAACAGTACCAGGGACTTATCCATTTTTTTGCCTTTTCTCTATATCTGAATTACATTTTTCCCTACTTGTCTTTACCTTTGATATTGTCAGTCATTCTACATGACAAACAAAACAAAACAAAATGAAAATTCCCTCTACCTTTGTAAATAAACCAACGTTAGCCAACTAAACTAGAAACTGAAGAGTGATCCTATTAAAAGAGTAAAATCATGCAAAAATCACCCCCATCCTGGTTTCTGATGCTTTTCCCACTCTGCGAAAATCTGCAGACTTTTCCCACATGAAATATGATTCAATAGAAAGCTACAAACTTCATATTTACAAAATGTGCAAGAGTTTTTGTACTAACCTATATGGGATATGCTTGGAGACACAAAAGAAACTTATGACATATGTCTCATGGATACCTTGTAGTTTTATTGGGACATAATTCTAGTAGCAGAGTTGATTGGGTCATAAGGCGTTGAGGCAATTCAGAGTTCAACAACAGCCAGTGGAGGAGGAGGTCAAAGATTCATACCATTATTTGGGGACCAAAAGTACACATTTGTGACAAAGGAATATTTGCAGCAAGAGCACAGGAAAGAGGACATGACTGAATGGAGGTGGCCTAATTTGAGTGAGGAGCAGGGAAGAAGATTGAAGGGGAAAAGTAGAAAGGGCCCATACTCCTGCCTACTAGTAACAAAACCCCTGACTTCTGCACTATATTTTGGGCAACAACTTTGATGGTTTCCCTATACCTACCTCCAGCCTAGCTCTACTTCTAGTTCTTTCTTTTAGAGCTAAGTCAAACAAGTGTAATCTCTCTTTTATATGACAGCCTTTCAAATACTTGAAGGCTCCTCCCCAAGTCTTCTCTTTCAAAGGTTAAATAACCCTACTTCCTAATGTTCCTATAGCAAGATGTTCAGTCCCCTCACTACCCTGTTTTACCTTTTCTGGAGTCTGTGCCACTGCAGCCCCATAAAATAGAAATACATTTCTGTATAATCTTCTGTTGGGCGCCTTAGCAAATGGAGCAATGTTACTAAATACCCTGATATTGTTATAATCCTGGCTAATCCCTAAGACATTCATTGAATTAGTGGCAAGCAGAAAACAATCACGTAAAGAGAAAAGTCCCCAAACTATATTTAATGTTTTTGAAAGAACAAATAATAGTAAGCTTTTTAAATTATTGTGCCGTATTAGCAGTACTTTCAGTCACAGGCAAATGTTTATTTGACCTCGATGAGTAAGTAAATTAATTTCTTTAAACAAAATAAAATCATTTACAGACCTCCCAAGATTCTTAATTTCTAGCTGCCTTTTCTCCACTTAGTCTCAGAGAATAAACATTAGAAATTTAGGGGAGAGGATTTTTAAAAATGAAATTGCAAAGCAGTCTGTATTCTGCAGAGTATTCCACTTGTGCACAGTGCAAACCACATTTATCATTATGCAAAATGTTTTCTCAGAGTTTTCAATCAAATTTTAGGCTTCTCTTTCCCTGTACCCCACACCTGTCTAGAAGCACAAAGGCCTTGCAGGAGATTAATTTATATTGCTATCATTGTCATGGCAACAAATTATAATGTCAGAGTCCCAAGGACTGCAACAAATTCCCCAAAAGAGCTAAGCAAAAAGGAAAACTGTTGCTAAATTTCTCTCATAGTCAGTGTTGCCTCTGTTTTTAAAAATAATTCTGAGTGACCCTAATTGTGAGCAATAAACCATGAAGACTGGACATGAATGGTGTCAGATCCTTTCATGCACACTCATGTTGATCTCTCTCATACCCTGGGCTATAGGTTCCTCTTTTCACTTCTATCCCTACCTCCAGGGACATATTTTTCTTTTGCAAAGATTACAGAAACCTCAGAAGTTCTAAGAAAAGTCACTGTGCTGGTAAATGTTCAACAACCAGCTATGGGGGAGGGCAGAATGTACCCCCTGGCGCACTTTTAAATTTAGTCTACATTAACACGTTCTCCATCACTTTCTTACGTCTAGACAATCAGCAAAACAATAAATCAAGCCTTGATTTGTAGTGCTTGTCGATTTCTGAGGTGTAAATGCTAACACTGAAAATCTAACAATTGGCGCCAGCACATAGGAGCATTGATCTAGAGAGCTAGAAGGAACCTCAAAGGTTGAGGTTGAATGCATCCTGCTCTCTCATTTTAAAGAAGAGAAAATCAGAGGCCAAATTGATTAAATGACTTGCCTAAATTCAAAGGTAAAAATCCTTGGAGGTAAGATTTGATACTAGGTCACAAGACTCTAGAGCCAGTGTTCTTTCCACGGTACTATGCTAGATCTGACCATGCTATCTTCTGATACTGGTATCATTACATGAGGGTGAGAAGATGAAAGAGAAATATTCAGACTATGGCACAGCCCAAACTCATACTCATATTCATTCTGAACACACACACACACACACACACACACACACACGAGGTTGCTGAGCCCAGTTTTCAGGTACCCTGCTTCTCTCATCACAACATACTGGAATTCTAAGCCCGTATTCATAATCTTTTCTCTCTGTCCCTCTGTCTCTGTGTCTTTGTGTCTCTGTCTCTCTCTTCTCTCTCTTCTCTGTCTTTCTGTCCCTCCTTCCATATCTCCCTCTTTCCTTCTTCCTTTCTCCTTTTCTCTCTTTCTTCTTTCTCTCTCTTCCTCCTCCTTCTCTTCTCCTCCTCCTCCTTCTGTCTCCCTTCCTCTTTTCTTCCCCTTCTTTCGTCTTCCCTCTCTCCCCTCTCTCTCCTGTGTGTGTGTATATGTATATACTTCCCCCCTTCACAGACCCAGTATTCCAACATCACATCTATACACAAACTGCTCACAAGCTTCCATCATTCCCTCACACTTGACTAACTCACATTATTGGATTCTTTCTCTCTCTCTCACAGTGACACCAACTCAATCTTCCTATCTGATACACTAGTGCCCAGTCCAGAATGCCTTTCTTCATCACATCCAAGGGCTAGTTTTCACTACTAAGCCATTAATACTAGCATAAAAATAAAATTCCAGTATTTCCTAAACAGGCCTTAGGGATAACAGGCAGTTATAAGTAACTGTGTACCCCTACAGCCTTGTATCCACAGATATTCCCTTTTGCTGCCATTCTCGGACTCAAAGAGAATTTCATGTCACAATTAAATAAAACTTACAACAAACTTGACTTGATACATATTTAATGATCTGCATGATTAGCATTGATCATCGTAGTGATTAGGCATAGATGATGACATTTACACAAATGAAAATAATCAGTACTACTTTATTGGATTCAAACCAAGCATTTCTGGGTTCAGCTAGTGAGTGTGTGCATATGTGTGGGCGGAAGAGTGATTTGTGGTTCTAAGACCCCTTTCTTGCTTGATACAGTTGACCAGTGATCCACTTCCCTTTCTTCCACCAGGATCACACAGCTTATACACATAAGAGGCAGGACTGGAACCTAGGCTATTTTGACTATGAAACCAGGTATATCTATTTCTCCATTCTAAATCTTGTCAACTACATTTTGCCCAAGACCTCTAACCTTTTTACCCTGTAAAACTGCACGCTGATTTCTATGTCAGTCAATAAACATTTATTTTATCTTTTTTTCTCATTTTTATAGTTTTGTTATAGTATTTTCTATTTATTTATTTATTTTTAGTTTTCAGCATTCATTTCCACAAGATTTTGTGTTCCAAATTTTATCCCCATATCTCCTCTCTACCTACCCCAAGAAGGCATGCATTCTGAATAACCCTTCCCCCAATCTACCCTCCCTTCTATCACACCCTACCCCCTTCTCTTATCCCCCTCCCCTTCTATTTTCCTGTAGGGCAGGATAAATATTTTTTAAGGTGTTATTTCCTTCAGTAATTTTTTTGGATCTCCTTTAGCGAGCTGTTGACTAGTTTCTCATGATTTTCTTGTATCACTCTCATTTCTCTTACCAATTTTTCCTCTACTTCTCTTATTTGCTTCTCAAAATCCTTTTTGAGCTCTTCCATGACCTGAGACGAATTCATATTTTTCTTGGAGGCTTTGGATGTAGGAGCTTTGACTTTGTTATTTTCTTTTGGTTGTATGTTTTGATCTTCTTCATCACCAAAGTAAGATTCTATAGTCTGAGGGTTTTTTTTTTTGTTTTGTTTTGTTTTTTTGCTCTGTTTGCTTCTGTTCCTAGCCAATTACTTGGCTTTTAAACTCTTTGTTAAGGTAATGCTTTATGTCTAGTGTGGAGGGTGTACTGACCCAAGTTTTAGGGGTTTTGCACAATTGTTTTCAGAGATGCTTCCAGGGACCTATAAATTTTCAGTTCTTCTAAGGTGGTATGATCAAAGGTGAGGTGTTTACTCCTTTCCTGGCCTGTGCTCTGGTCTATGAATGACCCCAAGCATTCTTTTCTGCCTTTGAACTGTGAGGAAGATTCCCTTTCCACACAATCACAAGCTCCACCACACCAGCACTCATGCTCTCCCCAGGACTGCCACCCAAGACTATGAGCAAGATCCAGTCAAGGGCAAAGCAAGAGAATCATGCCTCAGCACCAGAAAAGTGATCCCTGCAATCCCCCTCTGATCAGTCACTTGATCCCCCTACTGTCTATTGCCCAAGAGCTCCAGAAGCAGTTGCCACCCCAGGGCGGCACCAGGGCTGGGGCCTGACCATGCTCCTCTGTCACCAAGGTCTGTCAGACCTTTCCCACTGACCTTCTAAGTTGTCTTTGGTTTTTGTGGGTTGAGAAGTCTGGAAACTGCTACAGCTGCTAGTGATTCAGTTCCCTGAGGCCTGTTCCAGTTTCCTGTCTTTGCCTGCACAGCCTACGCTGCACTGCTCTCTTCTTCCAGCCTGTAGCAACAGACCTTTCCTATCAACTATTCAGGTTGTCTTGGCCTGGAAATTTGTTTCACTCTGTTTTTTTGTGGGTTCTGCTGATCTAGAATTTGTTAGAGCCATTTTTTACAGGTATTTGGAAGGGTTGAGGGAGAGCTCAAGCAAGTCACTGCTTTTAATCTGCCATCTTGGCTCCACCCTCCTATTTTATCTTTCTCTGATCTTCCATTTTTACTATTTATTTCACCTCAGTGATTCTTGTATCCCAGGTGAACTTTTTTTGTTAGTTCTATATAGCTCAGTTCATCTTCCCCTTCAAGGCTCAGTTCAGTACCACTTTCCCCTGTGGTCTGATTGCTCTACCCCCAACATACACATATGCACAAGATGTTTCCTTCAAGTCTTAGCTAAAATCTCACAGGAAGCCTTTCCCAATCTCTCATAATTCTTGTGCTTTTCCTCTGTTGGTTATTTTCCACTTTTCCTGGATATTACTTACTTATACAGAGTTTTTTTGCATGTTGTCTGCCCTATTAGCTCCTTAAGAGCAGTCTTTATCTTCCTTTCCATCCCTAATGCTTAGCACTATGCATGTAGCAGGCTCTTAAAACATTTATTGACTGACTGATTCCCGAAACACCTTGTATCTATTTTGTATATACATATATGTGTACACATTATCTCCCCTAGCTATACTACAAGCTTCTTGAAGGCATTGACTGTTTTCACTTTTGTCTTTATTCCCCTAAGGCCTAGTAAGGTGACTGCCGCATTGTCATTGTTGTTAAGTTGTTTCAATTGGGTCTGTCTCTTTATGACTCCATTTGGGATTTTCTTGGTAAAGATACTAGAGTGGTTTACCATTTCCTTCTCCAGCTCATTTGATATATGAGGAAACTGAAGCAAATACGGTTAAGTGACTTCCCAGGGTCACCCAGCTAGTAAGTGTCTGAGGCCAGATTTGAACTCACAAAGATGAGTTTTCCTGACTTCAGGGCCAGTACTCTATCGACTGCACCATTTACCCTTCACTGCCACATAGTAATTACTTAACAAATACATATTGTTGACTTTCTCTTCTTTCTCTGTCATTTGTTGCCAATTCTATAATTATTCTTCTTTGCGTGAGCTATATGCTTACTCCAGGATTACAGTAAATTCACTGTTACCACCTACAATACCACCTAAGGCTTAGAAGCTAATTCATCAGGTTAGTTAAGGCATTCATCCACCTGAGGTCCCACAGAGTTGTTGTTCCTGAGCAAAGACTTCAAAAACATGGACATCATCTTTCACTTAAAATATTTCTAGAGATGAGAAATTCATTACCTTCCAGGGAAGTCTATTCAATTGGTACAGTTCTGATCATTATGTATGTTTTCCTTATCCTGGGCTGAAATCATTCCCTCTGGTTCTGGCCTCTGGGGCTAAACAGCACCATTCTAATCCTGCTTCCATGTTACATTAATGATGAAGGGAAAGCAGGCTACTTTCCCCATAGCGAGCCAACCATGGAAGTAATTAATTTGTACAGCTTGGGAATCCTAATCTGGAAAACATGCTGTATAAAGAACAAGCCCATTTTCAAATGTGTGTGTGAAGCTTCAATTCCTAAAAAGACTTTATAAGACTTATCTCCTGTCCTTTGAGGATTTACAACTGGCATAAATTGCAGACTATTGTTTCATACAGAACCATTCCAGTGGAACTACAGTGACTGAGCAGAAGATGGTGGGACAAGGATAAGTCTTTGCACAGTCTTGAAAGATTTCCCCATGAGCCAGTCACCTCTGCCAAGGTTTTCAGGACAACTTCATTTTTTTTTTTTTGGCTCATCTCAGAACATAATTGTTTGCAAAGCTGAGACTGCAGATGATGCTTCTCTGGAAAGAAACAACCTCTGGCTGCTGGTAGGAATTACTAGGCAGATATGACTGACAGTTACTGACACTGATTAATGGCCTTCCAGGAACAACCTCCCTCCCCCACATGACCAAAAATACACATATTCCTCCTAACCCAACAGATACTGTGACTTTCCTTTGTGGAATCTCAGCAGTTTACAAAAATAAATGAATGGGAACATGACACATCATTACTGTCTAGCCAGAATCTCTAAATGACTACAAAGCTCCCTAGAGGCTTATCTGTAATTTAGTTAGTGATGGCCTTGTGTGCTAGACAGTTAACAAATGGTTTGACACTAAGAAGCAGTCTATATTTGGAATGTCACGAGGGACATGGGGCTCTGCAGCACCTGATTTAAACATTAGTTTGTGAATGAGCACCAGGGAGAAGGTACTTTATTCACTTTATTCCTGTCCCCTCTGCTGTCTACATAAGAAGCCAAATCTGTAATCTGAGATGGTATTTTCATAAGTATTGACAAGGAGTTTGCTGTTCCTTCAAAAGAAGCAGTCAACTCAAAATAAATCAATCAATAAAACATTTATTAAGCACCAACAATGTGCTAGGCACTGTGCTAAGCATTGGGGATACGAAAGGAGGCAAAAGAGACTCCCTACAGGATCTCATTCATGTGCTATTCCCTTCACTACTGTATGCTGCCACCCCTTCCTCATGTGAATGGATAGCTTCATGACATACTAAAGCCAAAATATCCCAACACCTTTTGACCAACTGTATGATGACATTAGCATCATCCAAATGAAGCTAGGGGGAGGCGTTGTAGTCTCATTGAATGCACTGGAATGTATCATGAATCAGGTCCCATCTCTACCTGCTACTTTGACTTTGCTACCTATTACCTCCGTGACCTTGGACATATTATTTCATTTATCTGGTCCACAGAAAATTTCCTATTTGTAACATGCAAGGGTTAGACTGGATGAGGATTAAGGCCCTTTCTAGTTTTAAATCCTTAGGAAATACAGAATCCATTGTCTAACCAACATTACAAATCTTTCCAGCTTGGTGGAATCTGCCAAAGCTGGTGCTTTGCTGACATAGCCTTATAACATAACCAGGACTGTGCCTTTTACCTCCAAATCAAACATTTGAGTAAGACTGTGCTGAACCGCATTGGAATGGCATGATTCTCATTCTATGCCATAGGATTAGACTTTAGGCAGACTAAAGTAGGTAGGTAGGTGGGTAGTTGGCTTTATAATGGCCACTGTGTATTTCCTGAGTAGTCCTACTGTTGCTGTCACTATGAGGCATGTTGAAAATTTCATAGCCATCTTCTGGTTATTGGATATCTCAGTGGAAAAAGTTTCCATATTCCTTTAAACTAAAGAAAGATTAACCTTTTTTTCTTGAACCTGTTTTTACAAAAAAAAGAGGTTAGATGAGGAAAACTACAGGTTTCAAATCCAATCACCAAAAATATCTTTTATTTTCTTATTTTGTTTTATTCAATTACGTATATATTATACATACTTAAAATCTGAAGGACTCTTTGGAAACAGAGAGAGCTTCTAGCATCCAAGAAAAAAATCCAGTTGGGTCCTGCCTCCCCAACCTCCTTCCCCATTTCCATCAGAAGGAAGAGGTAAAATGCTATAGAAAGAACAGTGGATCTATTCAAATCCTGGCTCTGTTACATCCTTGTTACATTAGGCATGTCTCTCTCCAGGGCTCAGTTTCTATATCTGTAAAAATGAAGCTGTTGGAGAGACAGTAGGCTGATTGAGCTTCTGGGAACACACACACACACACACACACACACACACACACACACACACACACA
>NW_020948910.1:2429597-2515971 GCF_900497805.2 Vombatus ursinus | reverse complement strand
ACACACACACACACACACACACACACACACACACACACACACACACACGGCTCCTGTACATACACAGTATCCACCTGCAATCATTTATATGTGTAGCTAGAAATATATGTGTGTGTGTGTGTATATATATATATATATATATACACACACTATAGTTTTGGGGTTTTTTTCCTTTTTAAATTTATTTTCAGTTGCAGATTCTCTCCTTTCCTCCACCCATTGAGAAGGCAAGAAATCTGATACCCATTATACATGTGAAGTTATGCAACATAGATCCTCATTAGCAATGTTCAGGGATGAAGGGTGGATAATTTTAAGTGTCTGAAATCAAATGACTGTGCTCCTTCCTGTGGATGTCTTTATAAGAGGAAAAATGAAGGGGAAGGAGAATGAGGTTGCAGAAGGGGAGCAGATGACACGTCCAAAGTCACATTTTAAGGTTGTAGCCTTGAATGGAGATGGGAACTGAAGCCAAGTCTCCTTCCAGGTATGATACAGCGAACATCACTTGGCCTTGTTCCCTTGTCCATCTTCATTAGCAGGTACTTCTGAATTGTGACAGATGCAGGTCACTTCCAATTTTCAATTCCTTCAAACCTTTTTCTTTCACCATCAGTGTCTTTATTGGCAAAAACAAGGTACACCAGTGTTGCCAAAATGAATGCATCAAGAACAATTACCTAGGAATACATGGTATTTGGTGGGTCTACTTCCCATCACTCTTTGCTTCTGAGGCAATGACAAAGCCTACAACCTACAAGGGTCTTTATTTTCTCACCCATAAAGAGTGAGGTCTACATACCTCACTTGTTAATTAAAACTCACACACTCTAATAGTTTAAGGAAGTGTATTTTTCCAATTTCCTTGTCTGTTATAGAAAGGAAGAGGCAGTGAGAAAATAAGCCTCCATTGCCAGGAAAAGGCTCTTAAGAGGGGACGTCTGCTATGAATCTGCCTTCATGAAGAGTAATATTCCAACCATGCTAATGATGATGATGTTAATGATAATAACATATATATATGACTTTATGGTCTGCAAAGCAGTTCTAATGTTATCTTGTGATCCTCGCAACAGCAACAATAGGTATTGCAACTATCCTCAGTTTGTGGATAGGGAAACTGAAATTGAGAGGCTAAGAGAGATTATGTGACTTGCCTGAGTCCAGCAACTTTAGTGACAAGTTAGAGTCTGAACTCAGTTCTTCCCATCTCTCCACTGCACCACCTACTGACATTACTGTACTAAGCACATGAGAATCTATTCTTTTAAAAGCTATCCTGAAACATTTACAACTTCCTTAATTCAATTAAACATGTATTTGTTGAACACCTTATGTACCTAGCACCATGCTGATCCCTTGGGAGCACACATCCCTACTTTAATGGACCTTATCTCTTCACGTGAGACATAAACATGTGAAAAAATAGAACATCAAGTATTGCGTCTAAAAGAACATGGGATCTGGAATCAGAAGATTTGTGCTGAAATCCCAACTCTGTTACTTCATGCCTATATGACTTTGGACAAATTACTTATCTTGTTAAGAGATCAGTTCCTTAACAGTAAATTGAGAGGATTGGACCAAATGGCTTTTAAGGTACCTGCCAGCTCTAAATGCTTTCATGACACTAAATGATTAAGTGGCCCAATGAGATGTATAGGACTTTGGGAGGTCAGATAAGTATAAGAGCAGTTTGGGCTGGAATGTTTGAGGAAGGCCTCATAGAGGAGGTTAGATTTGAGCTGGGACTTGTAGGATGGATAGAATAATTGAACTGGCAAAGAGTAAGGAGATAAGGCATTGCATATGAGTAGGATGTTCAGGGGCTAGCTTAATTAAGGAGAAGGGTTCCGTGAAAAATATTTCTCTCTTGTATTTAATAACTAATTATTATGTTAAGGCTAAGATTTTTCCCCTTTTCTGCTTCTTCATCCACAAACCAACCAATGTGGGAAATATCTCTTAAAAATTTACCTAGGGCAAGATCTAATCAGACAGTAAAAGAAAGTCTAAGTTTGGGCTAATGGGTGTATTTCTGCTCGTTGTGTTTGCTCAGATAGGTCTGGGGAAATGTTGATCCTCCCTATTGTCAAGACAGGGGATATGGAAATTGATGTCTCTTTGACCAAGATTTGGGTGACCTATGTCATGTGCCCTAAGATCCTCATTTTAATATAGCCTGCTTCCCACTGTGTTAACCAATCAGAGTTGATTGGCACCTCTCAGAAACCCTACTCTTCAAAGGGCGTATAAACTGTGAACCCACCTCCATTAGGAGTCTTTGGTCTAAGATAGGCAGCCAAATGACCATCCTTTTTATTAATAACGTGATGGCCTTATTAATAAAATGATTAGATTATCCAGAAAATAAGTCTCTTGAACATTTTTAATCATTACAGTTTGTGTTGTGGAGAATAAAGACAGATAAGTAAAATGGGGGGAGATTATGAAGGGTCTTGAAAATCAAGCACAACTTGGACTTGATCTGGTAGTAAGTGGGGGCTGCTCTGAGCAGGAGAGTGGCATAATGATATTAGTGTTTTAGGAAGGGTAATTGGGCAGGATGGATTTCAGAGGAAGAGAGTGGAGACAGACAATTTGACAGATATACACATACATACACACATGACACATGCAGAGTTGATACAAGGTGCCTTTGAATGGTAATAGAGATAGAGCTGAAGAATCAGAATTATCTAGGTCTAGTGACTGATTGAATGGGAATAAGAAATGTATAGCACAATTGGCCCCTGATACCAGTGATCTATCACAAGGAACCAAGAAAAATGTTTGTGCTTTATTATAAGGAATGATTGCATTTTTAATTTAAAAATACATAGAATATGAACATTGGGCAAAGCTGGGACTGACAGATAAAAGAGATCTTTCACTGGAATTAGCAGAAACTACAGAATTTCTGTAATGAAACCAGTTGAAAGCTCTTCAATTATCTGCTCAAATTTTTGTTCTGGTTCTAAGAGATTCTGTGACTTTGAAATAAATGATCTTAAAGCTGTAGTAAGAGGAAAATAAGTCATTGGAGCATCCATGAATCCTTTCACAAAGCCAGATGACTAATGGGGGCTGCTCTAAGTTTTCTCTTGAGACAGTGAAAGGTGAGAAAAATCACAGATATTATTGGGGAAAGCAAGACATCAATTCTTATATCAGCTGAAAATGAAGAGAAGAGGCTATAGGGACCCTACTTTTTTGACTACTCTGCTCCCTCCCTTTCAAATGTCTTTTGTCCATCACCTTTTCCATTTCAAGTTATGCTGATGTTAGTGAGGATTGAAGAAAGTGTAGGAAGCCATTATAAGAGTAAAGTTACAGTGGCATGGTGGAAGGACAGAGAGAACTCTTTCCTAAATGATCAGCTGGGACCTATATTCTGGAGGTATTAGCTGTAAGGTTAGTAAAAATCTAGGAAGATTTTTAAAATAATGGCAAGAGAAACATTCCCTCTGCTTCATTTTCCCCCCTGTGTTTTATTCTATCTTATAACAGAAAACAACAGGACAAACATAACTCATTGTTTCCAAAGGCTGTCTGATTTACTTTTGCTAATTCCCTTCTGACATTTTCTGCAAAGTGTTATCAATTATTTCTGCTATTACAGACCCAAGATTATGACTTAAAGTAAGCCATGAGCAGTAGACATAGATTAATTTTTTCAAAAATCAAGCTTTTAGTTGCCTATAGAAGTTCCTAATAGATGTACAAAAGTTGATCTGCTTATCAACTTGTGATGAAATTCATTGATTAATCAGTCATAGAATTAATGATCACCAAATATATGAACAGAATTGTGCTGGGTGTTAGGGGATTCAAAACGACTGTAGCATATGATCCCAACCATCAGGAAGTCTATCAATTTATTGCTGACATAAAAATTCCCATTAGAGAAGTAAACTAGACTTATTGGAGCAAAAGACTCACATTATGAAACAAAGTTGAATAGATAAAGTATGTTATTGAGTGTTTTGAACGTCAGGTTGAGAAATTTCAATTTTTTTGGTCAGGCACAACTGATGGGGGAGTATGATAGATTCTTGAGTAGAGAAGTGACATGATTAAAAATAATATTTTGGAAAAATTAATCTAGTGCTAGTATATTAAATAATTATTGTAGGGTACATTTATAACATGCAAAAATAATAGGAAGGAAAGAAACAAGTATTTATTAAGTACTTACAATGTGCCAGGCGCTTTGCTAAGAGCTTTATAAATATTGCCTCATTTGATTCTCACAGCAACCCTGCAAGGTGGGTGCTATTGTTATTTCCATTTCACAGTTAAGGAAACTGAGGCAAAGTGACTTGCTCAGAGTTGCTCAATGAGCGACTAAGTTGCTCACACAACTAGTAAGTGGCTAGTAAGTATCCAAGGATGAAATTGAACTGGATGCTCCAGACTTTAGGCCCAGTGCTCTGTCCATTACACCATCTAGTGGCCTCTAGACATAGAAATAATAGTATAAACTATAGCAGTAAGTGAATAGGATAGAATGCTGGACTATGAGTCAGAGAGCTCTTAGAATTCCACTCCAACTTGCTGTGTCACCTCAGCCTATTTATTCAACTCCTCTGAACATCAGTTACCTTATCTTTAAAATGAAGAAAATAAAAACCCCTTCTTCACAGGGTTGTTTTGAGGATAAAATCAGATAATGTGCAATTATGCTTCGAAAACCATCATATCCTTTATTCCTTTGAGCTCTTATTAGTGTTCTTCCATAAGTACTCCTCCAGTGCCTCACTGTGGTATAGAAGTAATCCTGAGTTCCTGAAGGCCATATCACTGGAACAGATTCTATCATGCTAGAAAGGTTTCAAGTATGGTCCTTGTCATGGACTAAGTCTGCTTTTCCAAAAACTAGCATTGCTATGTACTTAAAGGATTCCTACTATTATATTAGCTATTTGGTGATGAATTCTTTGGCCACAGCCACCCGTGAAGCAAAGAAAAATTTGAAAGGACACTCAGTCAGGTACAGGCCCTTTCTACTTCCACAGAGATGACGGTAGATGTTAGAAACATGGGCAGAGGGTGATAAGAATTGCATCGTTTTTAGCCTGTATATATATTCTATATTACACTGTCTATATATTTAAGTAATATTCTACAGTGGACCATAACTTCACTACTTTGTAATTGAAATATGAAGAGAATATAAAATCCCACCATGTTTGTTTGTTGATTATGAAAAAAAAACTTTTGAGTTACTAGAACAAAATATTGCTTTAAAAGTATCCCCTTTCATATACACACAAATAATAGTTGTCATTATTGTAACAATAGCATTTACAAAACACTTATGATGTGCCAGGCATCATGCTAAGCATTTTATAATTATTATCTCATTTGGTCCTTATAACAACCCCATTTTACAGATGAGGAAACTCGGGCAAATAGAGGTTAAGTAACTTGCCCAGGGTTACATAGTTAATAAGTGTCTGAGGCCAGATTTGAACAGAGGTCTTATTCCAGGTCCCTTATGCTTTCATCCACTGCATCACCTACTTGCCATTCAAGATTCCTTGAAAGATATAAAAACAGAAATAACCCAGGTCAATAAGCCTCTGTTCACAAACAACAAGAAAAGCACAAAACAAGGTATTCTCAACAAAAGTGTTCCCCATGGTGATGAAGAATATCCAGTGTAGAATACAAGTTAAAGAAGAATTCTCCTATGTAGTCATTATCCCATTCCTCACAGAGGGTATTCGAAATCTAAGGTTCACATAATTCACCCTTTCCCACCCTCTCAGCAGAGATGTTTTCTTACACTCTACTGGGAAAACTGAGGCCATATGTACTCTTTTCTCCCCTACACTTCATCTCAAAATCCCCTGATATAATCCCAAGCTCTCTACTACTAAAGAAAATGACATATGGAGGGATATCCTTTAGGTGATGGGGCTCTCATAGGATTAAGAGCTGGATGCCACCTTAAAGATAATTTTATTTGAATCACTTATATTACATACAAGGAAACTGAGGACTACAGAAATGAAGGAAATGGCTTGTTTAACACAAAGGTAATAAGTAGCAGATTCAAGGTTGGAATATTAGTATTACAACTCCAAGTTCAATGTTTTCTATTTTTAAAATTGTTATATTTTTCTTTACTTGTTTAAAATTATTAAGCATTAATTTTCACTCCTTATATCATGCCTTCCCATTTGGAAAAAAGAAAAACCAAACCTTTGAAATAAACAAATAAGGGTTGTCAAGTAAAACACATTTTTTTCCATTGGATATGAACAAAAATGTATGTCTCATTTTGTATCTTTAATCTATCACCACTATCAGAAGGTAGATAGCAAGCTTCAACATTGGTCCTCTGGAATTGTGGGTGGTCATTACATGAATAAAAGTCTTTAAGTCCTTCAAAGTTCTTTGCCTTTATGTTGTTGTTGTTAGTGTATACATTTTTCTCCTGGTTTACCTCACTTCACTCTGTATCAGTTCATACAAGTCTTTCCATGTTTCTCTGGAACCATCACTTTCCTTATTTCATATACCAAAATAGTATTCCATTACATCCGTCTACCATAATCTATATGAGCATTCCACAACTGGTGGATACTCCCTTAGTTTTCAGTTCTTTGTCACTAGAAAAAGAGCTGCTATAAATATTTTGGTACATGTGGGTCATTTTCTTTTTTTTTTTTTGATCTCTTTGGTGAATAAGCCTAGTAGTGGTTTACTGGGCCAAAGGGTATGCTTAGTTTAATGACTTTGGTGGCATAGTTACAAATTACCTGGTTGGACCAACAAAAGCTCCCATAACAGTGTGTTAATGTGTCTACTTTCCCTCAGCCTTTCCCACATCTGTTTTCTTTTTTTCTTTTTATCATCTTTGCTCATCTGAAGGGTAGAAGATAGAAAGTCAGAGTTGCTTCAATTTGCATTTCTCTAATTATTAGTGATTAAGAAAAAAAAAACTTTCCTGTAGTTATTGATAGCTAGGATTTCTTCCTTTGATAACTGCCTGTTCATATCCTTTGATTATGTATCAGTTACATATTTTGGAAATGAGGAAATTTTCTGAGAAATTTGCTGAAAGACTTTTTTTCTCAGACATTTCATAAATTTAGCTGAATTGGTATTGTTTGAGTAACATATTTAAATTTTTATGTAATCCTAATAGTCAATCTTATCTTCTGTGATTCTCCTCTAGCTTCTTTGTTTCATCATGAATTCTTCGCATTCAAAGATCTGAAAGGAAATTTCTTCCTTGTTTATGATGTGACTTTTTATATGTGAGAGGTATCCATTTGGAGCTTATTTTGATATATGGTGTGAAGGGCTGTCTTAAACCTAATTTCTGCCAGACTACTTCAAATTTATCCCGCATCTGTTGTTGAACAGTGAATTCTTACTCAAGTAGTTAGAGTGTTAGAGTTTATCAAACATTAGATTACTAGATATATTTACTTCCTATGTTGTGTGCCTAATTGTATCGCTATCAATCTCTATATTATTTTTTAACCAGAGCCAAATCATTTAAGTGATTACTGGTTTGTAATATATTTAGAGATCTGGTACTATTGGGCCTGCTTATTTCCAATTTATTTAATCATTTATTTTGAAATTCCAACCATTTTATCCTTCCAGATGAGTTTCCTTCCTATTTTTTCTATCTGTAGCATAATCTTCTGATAACTTAGAATGACACTGAATAAGCAAATTAATTTAGACAACATTATATTAATTTAAATAGCATTATATTAACTTGAGCTAACAATAAACATTAATTTATCTAGATATGCCTTTTTCTGTATATGTTTTGGTATGTAGACTTCCAAGAATTTTATTTATTCTGTGGTTATTTTTAAAAGGACCTTCTCTTTCTACATCTTTCTACTGTGTTTTATTGGTAATATACAGAAATTCTGATAATTTATGTGGAATCATTTTATATCCTGTAACTTCTGTTGTTATTCTGCCATTTCATTTCTGTTTGATTCTTTGTAACCACATTTGTTCATTTCCCCATTTATTTCTTTTAACCATGAGTATTTTTACTGTTGCTCAACTGAAATATAATAATTGTTTTTTTCTTCATACTTTTATATTAACTCTGTGTGTTCATCTTTGTTTCAAGTGTCTTTCTTGTGAATCAGAATTGCTGGAATCTGTTTTCTAATCAATTCTGCTATACTCTTCCATTTTATGAGTTCATCTTGTTCATGTTCAGTTGTGAACATTAATTGTAAATTTCACTCCATTACATTTACTTACAATTTTCCCTCTCTCTGTTTGCCATTACCTTTTTTATGAAGACGTAGGTGGTGAGAGAGTACTATTATCAGCATTAGTGTTCTATGTGCAATGCAACCAGCTTTTGCTCCATGCTCTTCTTCTCTTCCCCTTACTCAGACCACAATTACATGTTTAAACCCTTTATTTCTTTCCTTTTAATTTTCTCTTTGTGACTCCCCCCAGGTTATTTTGTTTTGTTTATGATTAATTCTTCCATAAATCTACCTTCTCTCATCCCTTCTTCCATTGCCCCATTTCTTCCTCTTTCCGTGATAATTTGGACACATTTCTACAACAAACTAGGAGTGTATATTCAACCTACCTTAGCTTCAAGTGATCCTTCTAGATACCCCTTCCTTTTTGTTTGTATTCTAATTACACACCTAGATTGTGTAAGATAACAAGTTTTCTTTCTTCAATGTATTTATTTTTCTTTTCTTTTTGCTTCTATTAAGATTATGAAAACATAACAAAAAACATCTGTTTCATTTAGTTCTCTGTATGATCTTTAATTACAGAGTTCTGAGTTGACACTTCTATCATCTTCCACAATTAGAATGTAAACACTTCATTTTTGTTTAGTCCCTACTTCTTGCTAATTTGTATCTACTTTTTAATGTTTCTCTTGCCTCCTGTGTTTGTATTTCATAGTTCCTACTCAGTTTTTATCTTTTCATCAGGAATGCTTCTAAGTCCTCTCTTTCGTTAAGAGTCAATTTTCCCACTATAGAACTATATTCTTTTTTTTTTTCCAAGAAAGTTATTCTTCATTTCAAGACTATATATTTTGCATTATGGAATAGTGTGTCTAATCTCTCTGTTCCTTTTTGTTGGTAGCTGCCAAATCCTATGTGATCCTAACAGTGGCTTTTCAACTTGGGGCTCCTTCTTTCTCTCTGCTTGTGATATTTTTTCTTTTACTTAAATTATCTGGATTTTAGCTATGACATTCCTGGGAGTTTTCATTTTCAGCTTTCACTCAAGAGATATCTGATGGATTCATTCTATTTTTCACATAGATGTAAATAGAACAAAATCCTTGTTTGGTCCCACTCTAATTTTCAGGAAATCTGTTACTTTGAAAAAGTTCTGTAACTTGTACTAAACTGCTAATTATCTTTTGGAATATTTCCTCCAAGCCCATCATTTCATTTACAATTCTTTCCACTAGAGTTTTCATTTAATTTAAAAGATCATTTAAAAACTCCTTTTTTGTGTCTCATACCAAATTTATTTCAGGAGCTTTTCATTTTCCTTATGGTTAAGTTTTGATTTTCTTTGAGAATTTGCTTATAGGTTTTCACAGTTATATTTTTTCCAGGTTTGTAACCTGGGCATCATTGGCTCCATTATAACTTTTTATCCTTGATATAGTTTTTTATTTGTTTTCTCATCCTTCTAGACTCAATTCTTGAACTTGGACTTTATGTTAGGGTCAGGCTCTACTTCCTCATATAGCATAGAAGCTGTAGAGTCAAAATTGAACTGTTATCAATAGTAAAAACAAGATCACTAGTATAAAACAATTGTAACTGGAAAATCTGTTCCATTTTGTGTCTCTTTGTAGTTTTTTTTTTATTTCATCTTTAATTATTATTGGGGGGATCTGGCTTAGTTGGGCCTTTTACCAAGCTTTCTAAAGGCATCTTTTCTCATCTATTTTTTTTTTAGAAATTATTTTTATTTATTTCATTAAATTTTCCCAAGTTCATGTAAAAAAAGTTTTCAACATTTTTTATAATATTAGTTCTAAATTCTCTCTCTCTGTCCTGTCCCTAGTCCCTCCTTGAGAAGGCAAGCTATTTAATATCAATTATACAGGTGAAGTCATGCAAAATATATTCCTATATTAGCCATGTTGCAAAAGAAAATAAATTAAATAAAACAATAAAAATAAAGCTAAAATAATATGCCTCGATCTGCATTCAGAGTTCATCAGTTCTCTCTCTCTGGCGGTGGGTAGCATTTTTTCTTCATGTATCCTTAGTCATTCATTACTTTTTTGTCATTTTAAAATTTTTTTACCAGTTTCATGGATCAACCAGAGAATTCAGCAACCTGTGGCCAACCTGTTAGTGATGAGCCTCTCTGTATTTAGGTAATCTGCTCCTTAGATAGTAAGCATAGTTTGTTGTTGGAATCATATTAGAAACCTTTCTAATAAAGCAGGAGTCTTTTACTTCTTTTTTGGGTCATAGATCTTTTTTTGACAGTCTAGTGAAGCTTATTGAGCCCTTCTTAGAGAAATGGTTTTAAATAAATAAGATTAAAATTAATAGGATTATAAAATAAACCAATTATATTGAATTCAAATTATAATATTTGCCATTTAAATTTATAATTATCCTGATGTCTATCCACACATTCCTTGTTAAGAATCCCAGTAATAAAGTCCTGACTCCTATAGCTTATGATCACATGGTGGTGACTTTGAGTTCTCAAAGGCTATGGTAATTAAATGCATATTGTGATAGATTCTATTAGAGCTGATAAGCTACTGGTAAAATGGACCAATTTGTCATTCACCATCTTTCCTTGACTTCCTGGCTAATGAGTAATGAGATAACCAGAGGCAGACAAAGAATCATAAGATGGATAGTGTTAGAGGTGTAAGGGACCTTAGGAGCCATATTGGCCACTATCATTATTTATAGATGAGGCCCAGAGAAGTTGAATGACTTGTTAAAGGTCATACAGGTAACACAACTCATGTCTTCTGACTCCAAAACAAGCCTTTTCCCACTGTATCACACTATTTAACAAAGTAAAAAACTTTGAGTTATATATAAATTAAATGATAATCTGTTGAATCATTATAATTAATTTCATATAATATGAATTTATATTATGTATTTGACCAACACAATTTCTGTCTCTCCTCCCCCCTTTTTTCTAATGGTATATAACTCTCTTCCTATTGCTTCCCTTACCACTTGTTTATTTTTTTTAAGCACAAAACAAAAATTATATAGAAAAGAGATGGCTAATATATTACATTTCTCAGCAGTCAACCTGTCTGATTTTCATTTGCCTTGCTCTGATTTATTGTAGGTCATGGGCAGTTGGGTTAATGCTCATTTTCATGACCAGTATAATACATGTACCACATTTCCAACTTTCTGCCCTTTTAAAAATGGGGCTAAAGTAGAGTTTATGCTGGTGCCTTTCAGTGATCTCTTTGACATTTACTAGAATGTATACTCCTACTTAGACACATAAAAGCAATATATTTTTTTCAGTTAACATGAACCATAATAAAAAATGTGATAAAGAAGAATCTTTCTGATAAAAATATTCTTCTCAATATCCCGATTTTAGTAATATCACATTTACACAACATTTGTAGTTTTCTTAATTTCCTTCCCCATAATAACCCTGCACAGTAGATAGTAACATAGTTACGTATGAGGAAACTGAGGTTTGGAGAGGCTAAGCAACTATCCTGATATTATGTAGTAAGACAGTTATAATTAATAATGACTACAACTGATACCTGAACCTAGGCTCTTTGACTATGAGGCTAACGAACTTCCATGATATATGCATATGCCCTTCTCCATTCCTGCCATAGAAACCTTTGCTGAACTCCTTCCCTTCAGCTAAGGTGAGATAACCTGCTCAAGAAAAGTGATATCTGATGCCCCAGTAGATCTATCTCATTTTTAAAATTTTTCTTGAGAACTCTATGTTGATGACTTTTATATACATTTAATATTCTATTTAATGCTATAGTTTTTTCTCTGTACATATCTAAGGTCTTCTATTTAAAATTTGTGTTTTGGTAATTTGTATATGGTGCTTTAAGGTTTGCAAAGCACCTCTTGTATATTATCACAACAACACTCCCAATTAGTGTGAATAATGAATTCCCTGAAACAGTAGCATGTATTTGAATTTGCCCTATTCAAAATTATAAGTATGTAAAATGTGGTAATTGGTTCCAGCCCAATGGAAACACGCAGTACAAATTCTAATAATGCAACCACGTTAGAGGACTCATTATTTGTGCTAATCAGAGCCTAGCTGTATTATTATCCCCTTTAACAGACAAGGAAACTGAGTCAGAGACACATTAAATGACTTGCCCAGGGTCACATATCCAATAAATCTCTAAGACAGGATTCACACTCACATCCTTTTGACTGCAAGTCTGGCTACCTTAACTATTACACCACCTGATTTTATAATCCTTAAAGGTTAGTGCTGTGTCATTTTTCATCTTTGTATCTCAGCACCCAGCACAGTGCCTTTCACATATTAAATTCTTGATAAATGATTGTTGAATGAATCCAGACAGTTGCCAATGGCAACATTTTGAATTATGTAGTTACCATGATTAAAACATTCTAAAATATTAATTTGCACATTACCATTTTTACTGAATTCTTTTTAATTATAATTGTATATTACAGAACAACTAAAAATATAGGCAGTCCTTCCTTTTAAAGGCTTTTAATACTGTATCACTTATTTTGCCCTTTAAATCCTTCAGCTTGTTCATTGATTTATTCATTCAAGCTCTCAAGTATTTATTTCCCTTGATATTGGGGAAGATGGAGAAAAACAATCTTTCTTAGTTTATGACACAGTACTCCCCATCATTTGTGCCACAATCCAGCCAAAGTGGTCTTCTTACTGTTCTTCGAGCACAGTATTCTACCTACCATCTTGAAATGTACCTCTTTCTCACCTCTGCCTCTTACCTCACCTCTATTTGCCTTCTAGACTCAATGTAAGCATCACCTTCTCCATGGAACCTTTTCAAACTCCTGAATTATTAGTGCTTTCTCCCCAAAATGATATTGTATCTTTTGTATATGTACATGCTTATCTATCTATGTACATGCTGCCCCTGCCAGATAGATTGTAAGCTTCTGAAGAGTGGGGATTGTTTTACTTTTGTCTTTGTCTTCCTAGCAACTAACTTAGTGTCTTGGACACTTAAGCACTTAAAAGATGCCTGTTGATTGTTTGAAAGATGAACAAAAGGACCAGCAGAGAATCTTATTCAAAAGTCCCTAGTGAGAATTTCAAGCTTCAAAGATTTCTCTGTCCCTAGACTAACAGTGACTTGAGCATGGTGTTAATGTAACAAGTCTATATTTAATTGAACCAAATTGAATTAGCTCTTGTAATAAGAGTTGTCATACTTGAATTCTTAGATGTGATATTAATAATGGAAATATTCCCTCCAATGGTGCTGATCACAACCCATATATACCTTTTCAACCTATGTGAATTTTGTCTATTTCTTCCCATAATTCTTACATAACAATCTACCCAGTGTGTTGTGGGCCTTTCTCTTTATCTTTTCCCATTTCATGAATGGTATTCGATAGGCCTGTGATATATTGTCTATTATAACTGTATCTTTGATTTCATGATATATTGTTAGTTTATCTGTAGCTTATTATAAAATGAGGACTAAATAATCCTCAATTGTATTTTTTTTCTTATAGAAAATGTGATTTGATTGAAGAGTCTGTATCCAGTAACGCTTTGTGGTGGAAAGCAAGGCCTGCCTATATGGGTGATTCAATCCCTATGTTGGGAGTGACTTTGCAAACTCTGTCAAAGCTTCATTTCTCTACTTTCAGCTAATTTGTTGTTATCATAGTTTTGTGACCTCCTGTAGATACCTTTCCAAAAAGGTTGATGGGAAAACAGTAGGCTTTAACATGGAGACTCCCAAGTGTTATACTTAAAATACTTCAAGCCTTTACGTGGAAAGGGATTTTTGTTGTTGTTCTATTTATTTTGACCTCAAAATCAGAAAGACAAACTTATCATGTTTGTCCTTCCTTGTTCACCAAAGCAGGACACTGTTTCCCACTGTTAGGAAAAGGGTATCTTTTATTTTATCTTGGCTAGTAATGCTAGTGAGGGAATTGATTCACTAGAAATTCTCACAGTGTGTTTTACACCCACTGAGAGCTCTCTCAGGAGGTTATCAATTTTTTTTTTCATTACTGAAGTGAAATTTCAATATGAAAAGAAGGTTGACAGTTTGACATATGATAGATCTTAAGAATATTATATTTTAGTGGAGGATAATTAATCTATTGTACTTTTGCCTTGTTTTAAGTGCAAGTGACTTGACCTTCTAAAGAACAAAGTACCGTGATGGGAATTTTCTCTTCCTTCTCTCTTTGTAGTTTGTTGAATATGGTAACATGACAGAAAGAAAATATGGTAACTAGTTCAAAATGGTACAATATGCCAATTTAGCCATTTAAATTTTCAAATAATATTAGCTGACATTTATGTAGCACTTTAAATTTTTCAAAGCACTGTCTTCACAACCACCCTGTCAGCTAGATATTGTGGCTATGGTTATTCCCTATTTCATAAATAAGGCTATGTGAGGTTAAGTAAAACTTGAGAGAAAGCTGGACTAGGAGATCTAGTTTGAAAATTCTGAAGGCCTCAGTTAAATCTGCTCCCTTCTGTCTTCATTGTCTCTCACCATTGTTCTGAGGCTTTTGAAAATGCTGTTTTTAAAGGTCTAGTCATTGAGTGAGAACCATTACCTTGCGGTGAATTAAGGACAGTTCTCTCCCTCTTTAATTGGTGCTCATTCTTCTGTTCTGAAAAATGGAGCTGGATGTAATCATACATTTCACCTTATCTACTCATACTATTTTACCATGATGCCTAATTCAGATGTTAAAAGAGAAACAGAGGGAGGGGAGAGAGGGGAGCAGAAGGAGATATCAATCAATCAACAAGCATGTATTAAGTACCTACTATGTATCATACACTGTACTAGGCACTGGGGACACAAGGACAGAAACATAATAGTCCCTGCCCTCAAGAAGCTTTTCTTGTATCAGGGAAAACCACACGAACACATGTTAGTAAATACAAAATACTTTGGAAGGATCAGCAGGAGGGAATCAGGAAAGAGTATAAATAAAAGATGTCTTGAGCTGAGCTTTGAAGGTAGTTAGGGATTCTGAGAAGTAAATATGGAAATGAAGCATTTTCTAGTCATGGGGCAACCTTGGCAAAGAATTGGAATATTGTATAGGAGAAATAGTAAGTAAGATAGTTAGGCTGGAATATGGAGTGTGCTGAAGGGAATAATATATAATGGGCCTGGGTAGGCTAGAACAAGATTGTGGTAGGTCTTCAGTGTCAAATATTGGAATTACTATGTTTTCCTAGAGGCAACAAGGAGATGCTGAAGTGTTTTGACCGATGGAGTGACATGGTCAGTATTATACTTTGGGATTCTCTTACCCACATGGAGAATGGATTGGTGGGAGAAACTTGAGACAGAGAGCATACTTTGAAGGCTGCTTCTATAGTTCCTGAAGGAAGTGAATGCCTGAATGAGAGTGCCAGTGGAGAAAAAGGAAATGAGGTGAGAGTTTTTTAATGGAGGTAAAATTAACAAGACCTAGCAACTGATTGAATATTGGAGGTAAAGTGTTAAAAAATGGAAGAAGGTGAGAATACAGTTGAGATTTTGAACATGGATTACTGGAAAGAGGGAGATAATCTGGACTAAAATAAGAAGTTAGGCTGAGGATTAGGATTTGGGAGAGAAGATAATCAGATCTGTTTTGGACATATTGAGTTGTTTCCAGTTGAAAATGTTCCAGAAACATTAGAAATGGTGTTCAGGAGAGAAACTATGGTTTAGTATATAAGTTCGGGAGTTATCACATAGAGATGATAATTGAATCCATGAGAGCTGATGTGAGAGAAACAAATTCAGAGAGAATCAGAGACAAAGAGAGATAGAGGCAAAGAGAGACAGAGACAGAGGAGAGTAGGAAGAAGAAAGAGAAGAGGAGAGGAGAGGAGAGCCACAATAGAGCTTTGGCATATACTCTGCACTTAAAGAGCAAGATATGACTGATAACCCAGCAAAGGACACAAAGCCAGGAAAGAGAGACAGACAGACAGACAGACAGACAGACAGAGAAGGGGCACACACACAAAAACCTAGGGAGGAAAGACTATCTAGGAGAAGACAGTCACATGGTCAGCAGTGTCAAAAACTGAAAAGAGGTCAAGGAGGATGATAACAGAGAAAAAGGTCATTAGATTTGGCAATTAAGATAGCATAACTTTGGAGATAGCAATTTTGGGTGAGTAATGAAGTCACAAGTCAGACTACAAGGGGTCAAGAAGTGAGCGAGTTAATGAATGGAGACAGTTTTTCCAGAAGTTTGACTTTGAAAGGGAAATGCAGAATTTTTGCTTGATTAGAAGATAGTAGGTCAAATGAAATTTTTTTTAAGGATCCAGGATAACTGGTCATATTAGTAGGTAGCAAGGACAGATCCCAAAGATTAGAAAGAGGGAATAATTGTGGGGGCAATTTGATGGAGAAGACAGGAACAGATAAGATAAAAGGTACAAGTAAAGTCATTGGTTTTGTTTTCTAATAAGATTCTATTTTTCCCCAATTACATACAAAACAACTTTTAACATTTGTTTTTTTTAAAGTTTTGAGTTGCAAATTATATCATTCCTTCACTTCTCTTCCCCCTCCCTGAGACAGTAAGGAATCTGATATGGGTTATACATTTGCAATCACGTAAAACCTATTTCCATACTAGTTATTTTGTGGAAGAAAATGTGAACCCCCCCCAAAAAAATGAAAAAATGAAAAGAAGTGAAAAATAGTATGCTTCAATCTATATTAAGATGCCATCAGTTCTTTCTCTGAAGGCAGATAGCATTTTTCATCATGAGTCCTTTGGAATCGTCTTGGATCATTGTATTCTTAAGTATAGCCAAGTCATTCACAGTTTATCATCATTCAGTATTGCTGTTACTGTGTACAATGTTCCCTTGGTTCTACTCACTTCACTCTGTATCAGTTCATGTAAGTTTTTCCAGGTTTTTTCTGAAATCATCCTGCTTTCTGATTGCACAATAATATTCCATTCCAATCATATACCACAACTTGTTCAGCCATTCCTCAGTTGATGGGCATGCCCTCAAGTTCCAATTCTTGGCAACCACAAAAAAGAGATGCTATAAATATTTTTGTACAAATAGGTTCTTCTCCTCCCCACACCTCTTTTTTATTTATCTCTTTGGGATATAGACCTAGTAATGGTATTGCTGGATCAAAGGGTATAGATAGCTCTTTGGGCATAGTTCCAAATTGCTCTCTGGAATGGTTGGATCAGTCTATAACTGCAGCAATAGTGCATTAGTGTCCCAGTTTTCCCACCTCCCCTCCAACATTTATCATTTTCCTTTTTTTGTCATATTAGCCAATCTGATAGATATAAGATGGTACCTCAGAGTTGTTTTAATCTGCATTTCTCTAATCAATAGTTATTTAGGGTGTTTATTCATGACTATAGATAGCTTTGATTTCTTTGTCTAAAAATTGTCTTTTCAATTGTCAATTTATCGATTGGAGAATGACTTGTATTTTTATAAACTTGACCCAGTTCTCTCTATATTTGAGAAATGAGGCCTTTATCAGATATTTGCTATAAAATTTTCCCCAGTTTTCTGCTTTCCTTCTAATCTTAGTTGCATTGCTTTTGTTTGTGTAAACCCTTTTTAATTTAATATAATTAAAATTATCCCTTTTACATTTTGTAATGCTATCTATTTTCTGTTTGGTCCCAAATTCTTCACTTACACATAGATCTGAAAAGTAAACTATTCCATGATCCCCTAATTTGCTTATATGACCTTTATATCTAAATTGTGTGCCCATTTTGACCTTATCTTGGTATGTGGTGTAAGATGTTAATCTATACCTAGTTTCTGCCATACTGTTTTCCAGTTTTCTCAGCAATTTTTGTCAAATAATGAGTTTTTGTCCCAATAGCTTGGACCTATGGATTGATTAATCTCAGCATTTACAATTTTGGTATTTAATTGGTGATTTTAATTTGTTCTTTTGCTAATTTTCTTTTTAGTTACATGCTCAGTTCATTCATCTGGTCTGTCTCTATTGAAGTAAGCATTTAGATATATTAATTTTACCCTAAGTACTCCTTTGTCTGCATCTCATAAATGTTGTTGTATTGTCTTATTGTCATCATTCTCTTTAATGAAATTATTGATTGTTTCTATGATTTGTTCTTTGACCCACTTATTCTTTAGGATTAGACTATTTAGTTTTGAATTAATTTTAATCAGTCTTTCAACTGAATTTAATATAATTTTTAATGTAATTTTTATTGCATCACAATCTTAAAAGTATACATTTACTGTTTCTGCTTTTTTGCATTTGGTTGTGAGGTTTTTATGCTCTAATACATGGTTAGTTTTTGTGTAGGTGACATGTACCACTGAGAAAAAAAGGTATATTTCTTTCTATTCCCATTCAGTTTTCTCCAGAGGTCTATCATATCTAACTTTTCTAAAATTCTGTTCATTTCCTTAACATCTTTCTTGTTTATTTTTTTGGGTAGATTTATCTAGTTCCGAGAAGGGAAAGTTGAGGTCCCCCACTAGCGTAGTTTTACTGTCTACTTTCTCCTGTAACTCATTTAACTTTTCCTTTAAACATCTGGATGCTATACTATTTGGTGCATATATGTTTAGTATTAATATTACACCATTTTCTGTGGTACATTTTGTATCATGTAATATAGTTTCCTTCTTTATCTCTTTCAATTAGATCTATTTTTGCTTTTGCTTTGTCTGAGATCATGATTGCTACCCCTGCTTTTTTTTTTTTGCTTCAGCTGAAGCATAATTTGTTCTGCTCTAACCCCTTAACTTTACTTTGTGTGTATCTCTGCTTCAAATGTGTTTCCTGTAAACCACATACTGTAGGATTCTGGTTTTTAATCCACTGTACTATCTGCTTCCACTTTGTGGATGAGTTCATCCCATTCTTATTCACAGTTATGATTACAAAATGCGCATTTCCCTCCTCATTTACCCCTTTTTATCCTTCTCTCTCTCTTAATTGTTCTCTCCCTCCCCCCCTTACCATTGTTTTGCTTCTGACCACCACCTCCCCATATCTGCCTTCCTTTCTATCAGTACCCCCCTTCTCTTTTCTCCCTCCCCTCCTTGTAGGGTAAGATATATTTCTATACTCAACTGAGTGAGTCTGCTATTCCTTCTTTGAGCCAATTCCAATGAGAATAAAGTTCAAGTGATGCCCACCCCACTGTCTTTCCCTCCACTATAATAGATCCTTCACGCCTCTTCATGTGAGATAGTTTGCTTCATTTTACTTCTCCCTTCCCTCTTCTCCCAATACAATCCTCTTTCTCACCCCTTAATTTTGTGTTTTTATCTCATTAAAAGTCAACTTATACCCACAGCTTTGTGCTTTGTGTACTCCTTTTAACTTCCTTAGGAGTGATGAAGTTCTTAAGTTTTATCTAGAGATATAAAGTTTAATCTTATTGAATTTTTTTGTTTTCTCTTTCTTGCTTACCTTTTTATTCTTCTCTTGAATCTTGTATTTGTAAATCAAATTCATATTTTTCTTTGAGGTTTTGCATGTAGGTGTTTTGACATTGTTGAGTTTGTGTTTTGGTCTTCCCTGTCACCATAATAACTATGGTCCAATTCCTGTTTTCATTTTTTTTCATTTTCCCATCCTATTTCATGACTTTTAAAATTGGACTCTGATTTTGGGATAGAGAGGGTACTATCTCATGTTTTTCTACCCAGGCCAGGATGTGGCAACTGGCCTATTGCACCAAGGGCCACAGGTTCTGGTGGCTGGCCTATGGGGGAACCATGGACCTCACATGTGACCTATGCAGGGACTCCAGGCCTCCCTCTGGCTTGCCTGGACACTGCCTGTACTGGTCTGTGCTCCCCTTTTACCTGAGTGAGACAGACCTTTCCTGTTTACCTTCTAAGTTCTCTTAGGTTGGAAAAATTTTTCACCCATCTTTTTTTGGTCCTGTGACTCTAGAATTCATCTTGAGGCACTGTTTTTATTGTTGTTTAGAGGTGAATTTGGGAGAATTCAGGCAAGTTCTTGTTTTATCCCACTCTCTTGGCTCTGTCTCCATCAAGCCATTGGCAAGAAGAATGGTCACCTCTTCATTAAGACTGGATTAAAGAAGGATTTGGGAGATGATATTAAGAAGTTTTGAGGCATAAATTAAATTGAAAAGGGAGTGAACAACCTTTATTTTCTCAGTAAAGTATTAGGCAAAGTCTTCCACTGAGAGGAAAAGGAAAAGGTGCTATGGGAAGTTGGAGAAAGAATATTTGGAACAGCCATTTGGGGAATACCAAGAGTTAATTAGGGAAGAGTCAAAGAGTTACCTTGCCACAGAGAGATAATAAAAATTTGGAATAGACATATAGTATGACTTCCTCTGGCAACTTTTAGCAGCACATGAGTAGAAACGAAAGAAGCACAGTGGATCTTTTCTTAAAATAAAAGATAAATAAATTGTAGAGAAAATACTATTAGCATAAATATAGGAAACTGTAATATTCATCTATCACGGTGGAGTATTCCAGCAAAAAGATAAACTAGAAGAAAAATAAAGAGCTGAATACATTGTTGAATATAATAGATTTTATTAGAACTTTAGCAAACTCTGAGTGGGACTATCAAATGATGCACATTTTTCAGCATCCACTGGTCCCTTTAAAATAGAGCATGTGCCAGGGCATAAAGGAATGATGAACAAATGTTAAAAGGAAGATGTAATTAATACATTTTATAAGCCACAATGCAATAGAATTAATAATGAATAAATGAAATAAAAACAAAAGACATGAAGACAAAATAATGATATCTAGAATAATGAATAGGTCAAAGAAAAGAATTATGTTACAGACAGTGTAAACAAGGAAAGAACACACAACAAATTATCTAATTTCATCAACTATTTAAAGAACTATGCAACAGAGATTCTATTAAAAGTAGAAATAGCAAAGCAGCAAGAGATAGAAAGAGAAATTCCATTTAAAATAACTGTAAATGATGTAAAATACTTGGCAGTATACTTGCCAAGACAAACCCAGGAACTATATGAATACAATTACAAAATACTTTACACAAAAATAAAGTCAGATCTAGACAATTGGAAAAATATCACTTGTTCATGAGTAGGCCAAGCCAATATATTAAAAATGATAATTCTACCTAATTTGCTTATTCAGTGCCATATCGATCAAACCACCAAAAATATGTTATAGAGGTAGAAAAAATAACAACAAAATTCATCTAGAGGAACAAAAGGTCAAAAACATCAAGGGAATTAGTGAGAAAAAAATAAAAAGGAAGTTAGACTAGCAATACCAGATCTCAAACTATATCAAAACTATCTGGTACTAAGAAATAGAGTAGAGAATCAGTGGAATAGATTAGGAGTACAAGATATAGTAGGAAATTATCATAGTAACCCAGTGTTTGAAAAACCCAGACTCCAGCCTTTGGGATAAGAACTGTTAAGAAAACTAGAAAACAATAGGTCACAAATTAGATACAGACCAACCTCTCACACCGTCTACCACGATAAGGTCAAAATGAGTACATGATTTAGATATAAAAGGTGACACCATAAGCAAATTAGAAGAGCAAGGAATAGTCTACCTGGTAGATCTATGAAGAAGGGAAGAATTCATGACTAAATGAGATAGAAAGCATTACAAAATGTAAAATAGATAATTTTGATTATATTAAATTAAAAAGGTTTTGCACAAAGAAATCCAATGCAACCACGAGTCTCTGATAAAGACTTTATATCTCAAATATGCAGAGAATTGAGTCAAACTTATAATACAAGCCATTCCCCAGTTGATAAATGGTCAAAGGATATGAACAGGCAGTTTTAAGATACAGAAATCAAAGTTATCTACAGACATGTGAAGAAGTGCTCTAAATCACTTTTGATTAGAGAAATCCAAATTAAAACAACTCTGAGGTACCACCTCAAACCTATTAGATTGGCTAATATGACAACAAAAGGAAAATGATAAATGTTGGAGAGGATGTGGGAGAATGGACACTAATGCACTACTGGTGGAGTTGTGAACCGATCCAATCATTCTGGAGAGCAATTTGGAACTATGCCCAAAGGGCTATAAAACTGTGCATACTCTTTGATCCAGCAATACCACTATTAGGTCCATCTCCCAAAGAGATCATAAAAAGAGGAAAGGACCCACATGTGTGAAAATATTTATAGCAGCTCTTTTTGTGGTGGCAAAGGATTGGAAATTGGGGGAATGCCCATCAACTGGGAAATGGCTGAACAAGCTGTGGTATATGAATGTAATGGAATATTATTGTACTATTGTGCTATAAGAAATGATGAGCAGGTGTATTTCAGAAAAACCTAGAAACACTTGCATGAACTGATGCAAAGTGAAATGAGCAGAACCAGGAAAACATCGTGCACAGTATCATCAACACTGTGTGATGATCATCTATGAATGACTTAGCTTTTCTCAGCAACACAATGATCCAAGATAAATACAAATGACTCAGGAAGGAAGATTCTATGCATATTCAGATAACCAATGGACTGTGAATGCAGACCAAAGCATACTTTTTTCATTTACTTTATTCTTTTTTGTATTTTTTTCCTTTTGATCCATTTCTTCTCTTACAACTGTGACTAATATAGAAATATGTTTTACATGATAGCACGTGTATAACCCATATCAAATTGCTTACCATTTTAGGAAGAGGGGAGGGAATGCAAGGAGGGAAAAAAATTTGGAACTCAAAATTTTGTAAAAATGAACGCTAAAAATTGTCTTGATATGTAATTGGGAAAAATACTATTAACAAATAAAAGTAGGAACAGAACAAAATATACCAAGAGATTTTTGTGGGCCAAATGTGGTCCTGACACTTAAACAAATGAAAGATAGAAGAATAAAAGAACTATAGACTAATTTCCCTGAAGAATGTTGCACATTTGAAAATAAAGTCATCACAAGAAGACAACATACCCAGAATACAATTTAATATAATTAAATTGGATTTATACCACAGATTCAGTGATGGTCCAACATTAAGGAAATTATGCCAATTAGCATAATTACTAAATGAGCATAGTTAATAATATGAACAACAAAATCAAGTGATTATTTCAAAAGATACAGAAATCTTTTTGACAAAAGTACACTTACATTAAAACTCTAAAAGCACGGACATGACAACATCCTTAATTAATATGATCAAAATCATATATTTAAAACCAAGGACTACCATAGTTTACTAGAAACAATGGAGAAAGTATAGTAGCTTTCCAAGTGCAAAGACGAAATAAGGCTACTTCCTCTTCCTGCTATAATTTTACATATTTCTGTAATAATTAGACAAGAAAACAAAGTAAAACATAAACAAAAAATCAAAATCATCCCTATTTGTTTACTTTTCAAATCCCAGAATGTTAGAGAAGAAAATAACTGAGGTGATTAATAACTTAAGCAAAGTATCAGGGTACAAAATAAATCTACTAAAATCATCAGTAGTAACAAAAACAATGTAGGAATGATGAGAGAAACCCCCCCAAAAAACTATAAAATTAAGAAAATATCTAGGAGTTAACTTACCATGACATACAGGAAGATAATTTTTAACTAGGCAACAGAAGTGAACATACTAGATAAGGCAGTTAATTTTGACTACATAAAATTTTAAACTGGGACCCAAACAAGCTGAATGACAAAGCCAAATTATAAACCCAAGTTATTTACACCAAAGTCAGTGTTCTTTTCTCCATTCAATGCTGTCTGTCTTAGAAATTGAAAAATCAATGAAGATATCACAGACTAGATAATGGGACTGCTTTTCTCCTTTGTGGCAGAAAGGTGAGGTACTACCAAAACAGAATATCTCATTGGAATGAATTCATGGTAATAAATATTTTTGCTTAATTGTTTTCTTTGTCACAAGCTAAGGCTCCATCGGAAGGGGTGTGGGTGGATATGATTATGGATACAAAAATAAATCTCATCAATAAATTATTTTTAAAACAATTATAGATGTCTAATACCACAATAGACTATCTCACAAAGCAGTTACATCACTAGAGGTCTTTAAGGAGAGGCTAGGTAATCACTGCATTAGGAGGGATGTGGCTTTAATAACAGCTAAGGTCCCTTCTAATTCTGTGATTCTATAGCACTATGACTATGCATGGAATTGGTGTTTCAATATCATAAAGCAAGGCTGTACTGAGCTGACCTGTTTACAACAGAATGGTTTATAGCATTTGCCTTCTAGTAAGCAAACTCTTCTGCACAGCAGACCATATTACAGTTGCACACAAATGGTTGTTCTGGTCCAGTGGCAGACAGCTATCACGTGAAACAGCAATAATTGACAGAGCAGTAAGAAGACAGATTAAAAACAGCCACCATCAACTGAGAAGTAAGACGACAGAAAAAGGGCTTATGAATCAAAAGGAGGCCTTTCTTAGGAAAGTAACAACAGAACAACACATGAAAGATAATAAACATTATGTGTGACCTCTTTCCCCACTTGTTTTGAATTTTGATTGTATAAAATTCTAAAGTAGAATTACATTAAAGATGGAAACTACAATGTGTAAAAAAAAAATGTTAGCAAAGGAATAGGGGGAAACTTTCTTTGGAAAAACAACACACAAGTGTGCTTATGTCCTGGAAAAATATTCCTTTGACCCTCCCCCTTCCAAATAAATTTGTCACATTTGTTAAAACATCTATCAGGGGTGGGGAACCTACAGCCTCAAGGCCATATGTGGCCCTTTAGGTCCTTAAGTGCAGCCCTTTGACCACACTTGAGGACTTAGAGGGCCACATATGGCCCCGAGGCAGCAGGTTCCCCAGCCTTGATGTAGATGGTGTACATTTCTTTTTATTAACATTCCTATTAATGTCTTGTTTTTTATGTCCTTATAGTTTTACCCATAGTATCTTTCTTCTTCCCCCCTCAGAGAGTTATCTCATTTGACGAAATGATTTTTAAAAAATTTAAATAAAGAAAAAGAAAAAGCAGATAGATCAATTAATTGAAAATGTCTGAAAATGTAAAATGTGTAACACCTGTGCACCACCCACCTTTATGAAACTATAGTTAGGGAGTGTCCTGTCATATCTGTTCTTTTGAGACATGCTTGATCTTTATAATATTTTTATCTTCACTTTTTATCTTCACTTCACTTCTGATCTTTTTAGTGTACAGTTACTTTCCATTTACATTGTTGTAGTAATTGGGTATATTATTTTCTTGGATCTACTTATTTCATTCACTACTATAATAGTTTCAGTAGATCTTTCTTTGCTTCTCTATAATCATCACATTCATCATTTTTTACATCACACTAACATTCCATTACATTTATGTACCACAATTTGTTTAGCCATGGCTCAATCGATAGACATATACTTTGTTTCAAATTCTTTTCTCTCACAAAAAGTGTTACTATAAATATTTTGGTATGTAAAGAGCCTTTGTTCTTACTGATGGCTTCTTTGAGGTATAAGTCCAATAATAGAATATCTGGGTCAAAAGATGTCCTCACTTTGTTTAGATATGGTCACTTTGCATAATTCTAAATTGCTTTTCAAAATGGTTGTACCACTTTTCAGTTTCACCAACAATGCATCAGTGTTTCTATCTTTCTGCCACCCCTCTAACATTAACTATTGCCATTTTTGTCATCTCTGTCATTTTACAAAGTGTGAGGTAAAACCTCAGGGTTGTTTTGGTTTTGTATTTCTTATTATTAACATTTGAAGCATTCTTTCATGTGACTGTTAATACTTTGAAATTCTTTTGATAACTGTTCAAATCTTTTGACAACTTATTTATTGCCTATTGGTCATATAGTTATAGATACACTTGTTAATTGTTTACATATCTTGGATACTAAACTTTACTAGAAACATTTGGTACAAAAATTTCTTCCCACTTGACTGCTTCCTTTCTTATCATGGGTGGATTAATCTTGTCTGTACAACAGCTTTTCTGTGATGTGATCTAAGTTATCTTTTTTCCTTTTGTTATTGCCTCTGTCCCTTGTTTGATTAAATATACACCTTCTACCACATTCATGAGAGGAATATGATCTGTTTCTCTTCTAATAGTCATATAGTATGATCTTTAATATTAAGATTACATATCCATTTAGAATGTGTTGTGGAGTAGGGTGGAAAGTGTTATTCTAAGTATAGTCTTTGCCAGACTGCTTTCAAGTTTTCTGAGCAGTTTTATCAAATGAGGGGTTTTTTTCCTAGGTAGCTTATGTTTCTGTGCTTTATTGGACACTGGGTTTTAAGTTCCTTTATTTCTGATTCTCCCTTTAAATTTCTCCCTTTTTAACCCATACCAGATGGTTTTGATGACCGCTGCTTGAAGTCTAGAAGTGCAATGCCCCCATAATCTCTACCTCATCATGTGCCATGATATTTTAGATCTTTTGTTTTTCCAAATGATTTTTGATATTATTTCATCAAGTTCTAGAAAGTATCCTTTTGATGATTTTTGGTATTGCATTAAAATTGTAAGTTGACTGTGGTAGTATTGTCGTTTTTGTTATATTGGCCTGAGTGTGCCATAAGCATTGACTATTTGTCCAGCTCTTTAAGTTGTTCTTTATTTCTTTAAGTAGTACATTGTAATTGAATCCAAACAAGTCTTTTGTGTGATTTGGTAGATCAGTCCTAGCTATTTTATGCATTTTGTAGTTATTTGGAATGGAGTTTCCCTTTCTATTACTGCTTCTTGGATTTTGTGATTGTTATGTAGAAATGCAATTACTTTTTTAGGGTTAATTTTGTAGACTGCAACTTTGCTACAGTTACTAATCAGACATGAAGGAAATAATGCCATCTTTCTATAGTGAAAGTTCACAGGGGAAAAGATCACTTTGAAGTTATCTAGGAAAGTCCATTTTTAAGGCATGGGCTAGTAATGAAGGACTAATTATTGAAAAGTTAATAATGTTGTTCCCTACAGAATGTACCTCCCATAGAGACTTCCCCCTTAGATATCCCAGAGCCTTCTTTTTAACATGATTGTGGTGATAAATGAGTTTGGTCAGATATTCCCTTCTTTCCATTAGCTGTTATACCTGGATAGAAGACCCAAGGAAAAGGTAATTTTTCTTAATACAAATTTCCTAAAGACAAAGATTTGGCAGAAACACTGCCAGTTCTTTTATTCATGTTTTCCAAAACTATTAATTGAGCTAATGGGTACAAAGTCACTGAGTATCATAGTGTGTGTTAATTTAATTCTTCCATTTCTTTGAGGTCCAGTTCAGATTTCTCCCCCTCCATAAAGCCTTTTGTCATTCCCCAGCGAGAATTCAACTTGACTCAACAAACATTTATTGTATAAAAGTGATCCCCCTCTGTCTAAATCTCTTTTTTCCTTCCATTTACTTCTAAACACTTAATCATATTCATACTTCTATTAGAATTGCTTTGTAAATGTCTTATCTCCTCACCAACTCTTTGATTTTCCAGACTCTGCTGTTTGTTTTTGTATCTCTAGAAACTAATACATAACCTTTCACATAGTAGGCAATTAGAAATATTAATAAATATTCAATTAAAAATTCAATGGAGTTAAATGTAGTTTGGGACATGTTGAATTTAATATTTAATGGAATATTCAGGTAGAAATGCCTAGTAGGCTGCTGAAAATATGGAAGTAGATTTTGGTATCAAATATAGAGATAACTAGAACCATTCAAATGGAGAAAATACTTGTATAACCTATATCACTTGCCTTCTCAGTGATAGGGAAGAAAAGGGAAAAAGGGAGAAAATTTGGAACTCAAAATTTTAAAAATCAAATATTACAAGTTATTTTACATATAATTGGGGGAAAATAAAATATTAAATAAAAGTTAAAAAAAGGTGATAGTTGAAGATTGGGGAGTGGATGAGCTCACCAATGGAAAAATTATACAGAAGGTTGAGGACAGAACAGAACCTTGGGTAAAAGATTAATGTTCTTGGGCAATAAGAATGCTGTTACATCACACTCCTTAGACAGGCAAGTCTCCCAATTGCTTATCCATCTAGGTAGAATTGGACTGAGGAGCATTCATCACATTAACTACTTAGACTGTTATCAAAGAAAAGTTTGTTTGAGGAAGATCAATGCTAAAATCCAGGCCTGCTCTGTTAGCTAGTTCACTTTGAAATATGCTGTGCTAAACCAAGACAGTACACTGATTAACCTTATAGAACTGTACAAAACGGTTGAGTCCTTCAACTCAAGAAACTCTTTTGAAGATTGGAACCTAGCATGGCCCTTAGGATATATTGCAAGCTTCCTATGCTGGTAGAGCCTTTAAAAAAGGTTCTGGGATTCTAACTGGTCCTTGATGCTTACAAGATCTGAACTGTTAGTTGGAGAGTGGACTAACTCCATAAGTGTATGTTAGCCTTGGTTTTGAAGATGTTGTTGAGATTGATCTGGACATCAGTCACCTTTCCCTTGTTCTTATGCTAAGTGGAGAGAAAGAGAGAATGAGAGGGGGGAAAAGGAGAAGAGGAGAGGAGAGGAGAATTTGAGGAGCAGATGATGTGTCTTTTAGGGAGACGTGAAAGGTCCAGTTCTTCAAGAAATGGAACTTCATAAAGTGATGGTCATAGAGAAAGCTAGCATTTCCCAGTTTGTGGTCTGTGGCAATCCAATATTCTATGCAATATTATTTGAGGTTCTGTAAGGACTTGTGCATGCTAGGAATACTTTTACTTTTAAAATATTAAACACAAAATTTTTTATGTATCAAAATACCAATAGATAATGCATAGTAACACATTCCATTTTCTATATGTTAATATAGGCAATTTAGGTCTTCTATGTTGTTCCAAAATTTCCCTGACCCTCTTTTGTGCTATGGGTATTCCATGACCTTGGTCTACTCAGAATAACAGTCACTGATTCTATCCATCAGTGTGCTGGTAAGTGATTAATAACCATCTTTCTTGAAAAAAATTCATGACACTCTTAATTTTAATCTATGTTTTAAAACTTTCTACATAACTTTCTCAAATCTAGACAATCAGCAAAACAATAATTCAAGCCCTGATTTGTAGTATTTACTGATTTGTTTTTGTTTTTAGGCAATTGGGGTCAAGTGACTTGCCCAGGGTCACACAGCTAGTAAGTGTCAAGTATTTGGTCTGAGGCCAGATTTGAACTCAGGTCCTCCTGACTTCAGGGCCGGTGCTCTATCCCCTGTGCCACCTAGCTGCCCCTATTTACTGATTTTTAAAGTGTAAATGCTTGCACTGAAAATTTAAGAAAAACTAAACCTGTTCCAATTAGTTTGGTAAATGCTGGAATATGCAGGCAGAGATATTTCTTGCACTCTTATTTTTGGATTTACACTGGATACTCTTGACTCAAGTTAGAAGACTCCATATTTTATTCCTTTGGAGAAGTCCTACTCTGGAGGAACAGGAGATGATTTTTGTCACTTTGGTTGAAATAGCCAAGATGTTAAAAAAATTTCCAGAAGTGTCCAGATCGTGCCTGCTAGTCCCCACTGTCAAAGTTGGGGAAGGTTTCTTGGCTCCCTATATTAAAGCAAAGTGCATGTTTTCTCTACTATCTCAACATGCCTGGTTGACCTGAGACTAAAAGAAGAGAACTGAAGAACTAATGCTTTTTCCTGAATAGCTTTTTTTTAAACGAAAATATTTTAACAAGCAATTTTTAAGTTTGACATTCCACCAGATATGTCAGGAAAATCATATCAAAGAAGAAAATATTTTTTACAGCTTTGGGTGGGAGTGGTAAAAGAGGACCATGGACGTAATGAGTCAGCCCAGTAATCTGCCTATTTTTCAAACTAGTCCAATCATTTCTAAAAACGCTCTTATAATTTATGCTAATTCAAAAATAATTTTCCTCTAACATTAAGTGCCTGATGCCTTACTTTATTCTGCATATAAATGACACCCTTATAAATCTGGCTTTAGGCATCATGAATTACTAGGACCTCCAAAATACAATGACAAGGTAATTAAATGATCTAAAGTAAATGGTTTTCAATTCTACAGCACAGCAAAAAAGCGGAGAATGCAAGAAATTTATGATGGCACCAAGACAACTAGGTGTTCTTCATAGCCCTTTCTATCACAGCCTAATAATAACTCCATGCCCAGCAACAGGGCCATCATTTTTAACTTTTATGGATTTGAATATCATCAGACTTGGCCTGGTTATGTCACAAGAGCTCCATCAATGAAAAGTTCACAAGCACAACCTCCAAAGGAAAGTATTGGAAGTCAGGTGCTATTTACACAAGAGTGTCATTTATTGAAAATATTCTAGTCCTTATTTACGCCCTGTGACACACCTTGTAATGATTGTCTCTTGAGGAGCCAAAATATGCCCTGTATGGCAGAAGCCCGTGTTCAGTGAGGTTGAAATATGCTCTCTGAGTAGCTATCTCCCACTCATTTTTCTCTCAGATTTCCTGTTTAAGGATTCTGGGAGTACCATGAGTAGTAACTAAAAGGATTGACTGCAAGGTGGCAGATGTTCAGAGAGATTTAACCCTTTTATATTTTACCATGCATTCCAGATTTGTAACATTCTTTGGAAACCCAAGTAATGGCAACCAAATTATAATGAGGCATTGTTTGCCAGAGCAACCATGAAAACAAGTGCAGACCCATGTTCACCAATACTTCAAAGAATGGGAATCAAATGAGTCTCATTCTATCCCAACCTATGTTTGTTTGTTTTTCAGAATGTCTAGTTTGGAGATCATTTTGTACAAGGGCTTGCAAAACTATGAATTAGCTAAAGGTTGTCTTTTGTGCCCTGACAAGTATGGAAAACTCTGATGTTGTTCAAATCCCTTAATCCCTTATATCATGAGGAGAAATCATGGGTGTAGCACATTTATACTTAGGGATCAAAGGACCACAGACTTAGAGCTGGAAGGGAACTTGAAGGCCAGCAAATTCAACGCCCTTATTTTGCAAATGAGGAAACCTAGGCACAGAAAATTTAAGAGACTCGTCCAGGATTGTAAAGCCAGTAAGTTTCTGAGGCAGGACTTGATCCCAGTTCTTCCTGATTCCCAAGTCCAGTTCCATATAAACTATGCCTGGCTTTGAACACTAGATATGTTATTCCTTCTAAATGTACCTGCATTATTTCTTTTAAAAAAATTAATTTTATTTTTGTTCTGATCAAAGAGACAGAAATGGAGAAATATTCATGTTTATGTATGTATACATATATATACACATATATATGCCACAGCTGAAACTAAAAAGAACATTTTATATGAAACTTCAAATGTCTATTTCATACTACATGCTTTTATTTTAAGTATATAATTCTTAATGTTACTTTCAGAATTGTCCTGCTTGACTGACTCTGTTTCCTTCTGAACCTCCTTTGATTAATATCTATATGTTATCAAAAAATAAAATTTCTTTGTTTTTGGCATTACTGTTGTTAACCCACCCTCTTCTCCTACTCTGCCAGACAACTGCCCTTCTCCCCATTCCCTCGTTACCATGAAAAGTAAGCATAACCAAGTAAAGCAAATATATTCAGTTGCAATGTCCAAAAATGTATATTTCTTTCTTGTGTTTTCCCTAGGGAAAAGAAAATGCTTAACACCAAAGAAACATGCAGGCACCTCAGGTATCTTGGTCAGGGGAGACATTAAGAGGAAGCAGGGAAGGGAGAGGTGGGTAATAAGAGAGGGGAAAGCTTTCCTGTTACCCTTCCAATAGTTACCTGGTAGGTAACTAAGACTTCCTCTGTCAGCTGACAGGGTCAATTTTGACTCTGGAAGCTGCTGGCAAAGAATTGGTTAACCTAGCAAGAAATAGTTGTTGAATAAATGAATTGATAGGAATGAATGTAGCACTGTAAGCTTTCTGGGCCAAATAAAACTATAATGGACTCGATACTTTTCAAAATGCTTCCAGCACTGTTTGCTATTTTGCAAATGTGTTTGGAGTAGTTATAAGAAAATACCTCTCTAGGAGAGAGTAATGAAAACTATTTGAGTTGTATCATGCTTATAATATAAACCACCCCCAAAATATAGGTTAAATTATTAAACAGGTTCAATTATTAAATAACCACCATCTTAAGGAACAGTAGTCTATAAGAATCTAAATTCTTGCTGTTATAGAGTAAGCAGGCTTGTTGTTCAGTTGTTTCAGTTGTGTCTGACTCTTTGTGACCCCACTTGGGGTTTTGTTAGCAAATATGCTAAAGTGGTTTACCATTTCCTTCACTGGCTCATTTTACAGATGAGGAACTGAGGCACACAGGGTTATGGGACTTGCCCAGAGTCAGACAGCTAGGAAGTGTCTGAGGCCAGATACGAACTTAGGAAGAGGAGTTTTCCTGACTCCAGGCCCAGCACTCTATCCACTGTGACACCTAGCTGCCCAAGCAGTCTAGAGATGCTAAAAAGAAAAAATAACAATAATAATAATTTTAAAAAAAACACGAGTCTCAAAAATGTATAGAGCTATCACAAAGGCCTTATGAACTTGGAATAAATTAGAAATCAAGTCCTCAGGTCTTGAATCTCCGCAATCTATCACTGAGGGTACCTCCTCTCACATGTGACTCTCAGAATTACTCACCAATGTTCAAGGTAATCTCCGGGTCCACATCTACTCAAAATTGGAGTTCCCAAGTTCCCATCAACGTTTGTATTTTTTTCTCATCAGTAAGAAGACACTATAAGTTCAAAGCAGAGACATTTAATGTAATAGCATATTCATAGAAGTCACAACTGAACATCTCCTCTTCCCCAGACCTACAGCACACTCTTCCATAAATATATACACCATTTATTAGGAGGATGAACACGCATAGAAATCACCAATTAGAGGCATGTAGAGAAAACACAGAAGGACAACTGCATGTCTTCTGGTGACATCAACCCACTGAACTTACTGAGATTGCTTCCCACTGGGCTTTTCACTGGGTGCTCTGCTCCACTGACCTTAACTGACCTCATGGTGACTAGGAGAACCACCATCCATTCAGGCACACAGGTTCACAATTCCTCTTTTTCTCATATCCAATCGGTTGTTGTCGTATGGATTCTCCCTTCACATCTCTCACATCTGTCTCCTTTTGCCCACTCAGTTGGCTGCCCTCATTCAGACCTTTGTCTCCTCTCATCTGGACTATTGCAAAAACTGTCTAATTGGTCTCTCTGCCTCAAATCTTTTCCTTCTCCAATTCATCCCCCACACAACTGCCAAAATGAAAGTTCTAAAAGAGAAATTTGACCATGTCTTTTCCCTGGTCAGAAAGCTTTCATGATTCCCTTGTGCCTCTAGGATAAAATACAAACATTGCCTCTATTTGGCATTTAAATCTCTTCATGAGCTGGCTTTATTCTTTCTTTTCAAACTTTTAATAAACTCTCCTTCCTTTTAATAAACTGGTCTCTTTCTATTCCTCATACAAGCCCAAATTTCAGTTTGTGTTATTTCCTAAATGAGCTTTTCCTTATTTCTTCAGCTGCTAGTGCCTTCTCTGCCCTTACATATTACCTTGTATTAACTTTGTGCATATGTATATATACCTATATATACACACACCTATGTGTACACATGCATATATACATAGATGTGTGTATACATATGCATATATATAGGGGTGTGTATACATATGCATATATATATATATATATATATATATATATATATATATATATATATATTTCTTTCCTTGGTGCCTAGTACAGTACCTGGTATAGAGTAGGCACTAATAAGTGCTGACTAATCAATTGGACTTGGGGCAGCTAGATGGCCAGTGGATAGAGAGCTGGGCCTGAAGTCAGGAAGACCTGAATTCAAATCTGGCCTCAGATACTTGCTAGCTGTTTGACCCCAGGCAAGTCACTTACCCTGTTTGCTTCAATTTCCTCATCTATAAATTGAGCTGGAGAACGAAATGGCAAACCACTGCAATATCTTTGCCAAGAAAACCCTAAATGAGCTCATGATGAGTCAGACCCAAATGAAATGACTGAATGACAACAGCAGCAATTGATTAGACATTGCTACAGTAGTCTCATATGGTCTGCTGGTGTCAGCTGGGCATGTATTCTCTTCTGAGCATTGTACCCTGCTATCAGTTTCTGGACTTCATCTCTTCAAATCACCTGCCCAGTTATCTTGGCTCCAGTATGCTATGGTATTGTAGCTAGACTTTCTCTTGTAAGGGCAGGTTGACAGTTCTTCAGTCACAGTTGCACATACAACTGGCAAAAACCAGGCAGAATGCCCCCAGGCTAAGATTGTCTTTTCAACACCAATGCCTCAGTGGAGATCCTATACCTCTGGCCCAGACAAAATGTTCCTTTTCTAACTTGGGCTAAGGCATTATCTAACTCCTCTCTAGTTTATGCAAATGAATTTGAATCTGAACAAATATTAGTTTAATGAAACAAGTTCATTTTTCTCTACCAGCCTAGCTGGCATTCTTCCCCCTAATCAGCCAGGCAGTTAACAAACATTAAGTTCTTTTCTGTCACACACTCTGCTAAGTGATTTGTGAAGAAAGTCAGAAACACTCTCCTTGTCCTATAAGGTGAGGGGGGGAGTGGGGGTTGGGCACAAGCATTTATTAAATGTCTACTATGTGCCACGCTTAGTGCTAAGTGCTTTACAAATATCTCATTTGATCTTAACAACAACACTGAAAGTTAGTACTGTTATTATTACCAGGTCACCTAGCTGTCTCAAGGAATTGATATTCTAATGGTAGAAAAAAAACATGTAAACAAAACAAACACAAAAAATTATATACATATATGACATATGCAGAGAAGATAGAAAATGATCTCATGTGTGAAGGCAGCAGATAGGGAAGGTAGGAGAACCCAGAAAGGCTTCTTAGAGAAGATAGAATTTGAGTGAATCTTTAAAGTATCTTGGGAAGCTAAAGTGGAATTGAGGAAGGAAAGCATTCCATGAGTGAGGGAAAGCCAGTACAAAGGCACAGAGTCAGAATGTGGAGTGTTGCGCATGAGTGCCAGCAAATAGACCAATGTAGGTCAATCATAGATTGTGTAGATGGGAATAAAAGAAAGATAGGAATGGACCAGGTTGTAAAAAGTTATAAATGCCAAACACAAGGCTTTTTATTTGATCCTGCAGGTAATAGGAATTTGCTGGGATTTATTGAATGGGAGAGGAGTGACCATATCTGCACTAAGTGTCTACTATGTGCCAGGCACTGTACTAACCACTGGGGACACAAAGAAAGGAAGAGTATGGTCCCTGTTCTCAGAGAGCTAATGGCAGCTGAGTAGAGAATGGATTGTACTGTGGAGAGACTTGAGACAGGAAGACAAATATGAAGGCTACTGCAGTAGTCCAGATTAGAGATAATGAAGAGAAGGCACTTATTTCAGAGATATCGTGAAGGTAGAACAAGAACATCTGGCAATTGTTTGGATTTATTGGGTAAATATCAGTAAGGAGTTAAAGAGGACACTGAATTAGTGGATCTCCATGACTGGGATGATCATGATATCCTCAACAGTAATAAAAAAAATGGGACAAGGGGAGAGTTTTGGGGGAAAAAATGAGTTCTGCATTAGACATACAAGTTTGAGGTGTCTGGGGAATATCTGGTTTGAGATGTTTAAATCAATATTGGTAATGTGGCAATGTGAGACCTCAGAAGACAGGTTAAGGCTAGGAATCATCTGCATGGAGATGATAATTGAATTCATGGGTGATGATGAGATTACCAGATGAGATAATACAGAGGAAGAATAGAAAATGGCCCAAGACATAGTCTTGGGAAACACCTACATTTAGTGTGCATGACCTAGATAAAGATCCAGCAAAGGAGCCTGAGGAGTGGTCAGACAGGTCAGGGGAGAACCCAGAAAGAACAGTGTCATGTAAACCCTTTGAGGAAAGCCTCCAGGAGAAAGTGATCAATAATAACAAAGGCCGCAGGATGGTAAAGAAGCATGAGGTTTGAGAAAACACCATCAGAATTAAGAAGTCATTAGTGACCTTGGAAAGAGCAGTTTCAGTTGAGTGATGAGTTTGGAAGCCATACTGAAGAGGATTCAGAAGAGAATGAGAAAACAGGAAGGCGAAGCAGTGAGTGTAGATGGCTTTCTCAAGGAGATTACTGAGAAAAAGAGGAGAGATATAGGACAACATCCAACCAAGAAGGTAGGATTATATGTAGGTTTTTAAGGATAGGGAGCCAATAGATATATAGATACCAGAAATTAGAGAGTGGGAATGATAGAGGGGGCAATTTGCTGGAGAAGACAAGATGGAATGGTAACAAGGATGCATATAGAGGTGTTTACTTTCATAAGAAAAAGGGCCATTTTTTGGTGTGACATAGGCAGTAGTGTGCTGGTAACAACCAGTTCTCTGAAAAACTAATACATACTTTTAATTTTAATCTACATTATTAATATTTCCCACCTCTCCTACATCTAGAAATCAACAACATAATAAACCAAACCCTAATTTTTGATGATTTCTGAGGTGTAAATGCTCACATTGAAAATTTAACAATTGGCTCTCACCACCTAGTATGTGCTGGTTCTAATATGTGCCTGGACAGGTGAAAGAAGAGATAGCGAGGAAGATCTCTGAGTGATATGAGAGGAAGATGGTAGTTAAGTGAATGACCTTAATTTTTTTCATTGATGTATGAGTAGAGGTCCTCATTTGAAAGGGTAGGGTAGGAGAGACTGAAGATTAAGGAGAGAGTAGGGATGATCGTACAGGCAGTCTGCTGGAGACAGGAGAGGATGGGATCAAGGATGCTATTAGCAGGAAAACCTGTTGATTTATTATATTTTGGCAAGAGAACAACCTCACTGTCTTCTTACACTCTCCTCCAGTAATGAACTTGCTGGTCCTGGTCAATTATATATCATACATATGAAAATCTTTGAATATTCATCAATAGCAACACACAATTGTATAGTGACAAGGTGTATGTAGATACCTAATATCTCGTATTCAGTATAAAACTGCATGAAAGCACCAGTATTTCTCTCTGCAGAGAAGAATTATGATGCCCAAATAATGACTTGGAAAGGGTAATATTCCTTCTTCATTTAGGGGGAGGAGGGAGGTGAACTTGATATGCTGTAATGTCCATTAGTATTTTGTTTCACCCCACCTCAGATGCTTTTCTAACTGTGTGAACATAGGCAAATAAATTAACCTCTCAGAACTTCAGCTTCTTCATTGGTAAGATAGGAATAATAATATTTGCAAAGCTTACCTCATAAGTTTATTTAGAGGAAAGTATTTTGCAAACTTTAAATCACCTGTGAGTGTCTAATGATGATAGTGGTAATGGTAGAGATAACTAAACTCTTTTTTATGTAGTAATCAGATGGTACAAAAATTATTAATAGGGTAAGTTTGATGAAAAATGAATGGGCTAAGGGATTAGCTTATATAAGAATCTTTATGGATATTTCCAATTCTGTTCATTATTTCAGTTTGAGAAGTCCCTATTTGGAAGTCTTCACATTTATATTCATTTATCTTCACTCATCCCATTTAATTTTTTCCCATGCATTTCTATGACCAAATATTTCTAAAGAGGTACTTCTTGGAACAATAACCATTCTAATTTTTCTATATCACAGTTTAGAAAAGAAATGGATCTTAGACTTGCTTTATTTTGAGAATATAATGAAGTGGGAGAGATGGGTTTTCTCTTAGAAATGATTTGAATATAATCATGCCTCTCCCATTCATTGATACATGACCACTTAAAAAGGAGATTGTGCTATATGAGAGAGGTATTTAGTGTCATTTCTAGTTCTAATTTTATGACTGATGCATCAGAGAGAGAGGAAAAAGAAAAAAAAACTCAAGTATAAAGTTGGGCAAGGAAAGATCTTACTTCATAAAATATTCCTAAGATCTTTCTTTTCTCATTGAATAAGTTTTTCATTTTGATTAGTGGCTTAAAATAGGCCATTACTTAAATTCTTATTTCACCTCTTGAAAGATTTCTCCATTAGCACCACTTTATAATTGCATTCCAATAGAGAATGATAAACCTGTATGCTTACTCAAACAATAAACCTTGTTTCAGTTCTTTCTAATTTAAACAGTAGTAATATTCCGTCCTGATACAAATAGCAGATAACATTTAAGTTTTTGTCCTTGTTGTAACAGGCTCCAGGAATATAATCAATGAAGGGCATCTTAGCCTATGACCTAGGTTTTTCCTATAAGATAGTAAGCAGATCACTTTTGGGGAGCAGTTTTATACAGTTAGGTCCCAATTAGTACAAAGAGTGAATTCCCACTGCATATTTCCATTGGGCTGGAACCAATGACAAAAGTTTACATAACTATAACTTCAGAAAGTGTAAACTTGAATATATGTGGCCCCATCAGAAGATTCATCATTTACACTATCAGGACCTTACTGGATTTGAATTTGCACTTTTAAAAATTATAATTATATACAATATCATCATTGGTTCCAGCCCAATGGAAATATATAGTTCAAATTTAAATAATAAAAACTTAAGTGGTTGCATTCCATTTAAAGAGAAAAGAAAATATCCATTATTTTCACTAATGGATACCTAGCTGTATGTATTCTGTATATGAAACTATATCCAGTAGTAGTTTCTAGATAATTTAGGAAGAGGTCTGTGCTACTGGATGATTATAGGATGCAGTGAGTATTGTTCAGTATAGTCAGTTTTATGAATAGGCACAATTAAGTTTGTGGTAGTGATTTGGTTTCCCTAATTAAGTACTTTATAATAAGCTCCTCAAGGGCAGAGACAACATCTTGGTCACCTCTGTATTTCTCTTATTTCTTAGTACAGTATTTTGTACAAAAATAAACTAAAATTCAATGTTTATTCAATTGAAATATTTGATGAGTTAAAGTGTTTGTTGTACCTAAAAAAATACTTTAAAAAAGTATTAGTTGAATTATAGAATGAAGCTTCTAGATGACACATTATTGTTTTCATATAACTTTAAGAATGACAACAGAAGCTCACATTTATATAATGTTAACTAACAAAATGCTACTGCAGAATACCCCTATGAAGTAGATGGTACCAATACTTTATCCCCATCTTACAGATTAGGAGACTGAGGTTAGGTGTCATAAAGAATTGGTAAGATTGCTAGAATTTTAGTTCAGGTCTCCCTATTTCAATCTTGGCATTCTTTACAGCACCCCATGCTTCCTAATACTAAGTACTGTACTTAACCCAGATATCCACCTAACATAGGTAAGACTGTAATAATATATAATACATGCATTTGTACATGTCCATAGTAGGACATGGGCAAATATCTTCCATTTCAAAAAGAGATGAGTAGTACAACCTACAGTTTCCTTTCAAAATTCTCCACATACTCTTAGACAAGTAGTTAATGAGCCCTTAGGGAAGTGGTGATCTCCAGGAACCAGACCAGGTTCACACTCATGAACAAGTTATGCCAGATTGATCTTATTTCTTTTTTTTCTTTTTATATAATTTCTAGAAATGTTCAAGTAAATGCTACAGCCATGATATAACTGAATTTTAGCTAGGTATTTGGCAAAGACTTACTTAATAGCCTTGTGAACAAGGCAGACTATGACGACGGTTTCATTTGGACAAACTTATTTCAGTTTTTTTATTGGATCTATGATATTGTTGATAGGGAGACTGTCCAGTAATGACATATCTGAATCCATTTATGCCATTGTCTTTACCTTCTCATAAATCCTTTACAAGAGGCTCCTACAACATTCTGAGAACCTTCCTTTACATCTCAACATTATAGAAGTAACAGCGAAGGGAGACAACCTCTGCAAAGACACAGAGGTAGGAAGTAGATTGCTGTTAATTTGGAATAGCAAGGCTAGTTTAATGGGAAAAGGCATAAGGAATATAATATAACCTGGAAAGAAAAGTTGAAGCCAGATTGTGAGGGGCTATGGCTATACTATAAATGACAACATTTAAAACATTCATTTTAACATTTTATTCTAAATTTAAAAAAAGAATTATGCCTGATGAAAAATAAAATAAGCAGAGGAGATGCCTCAAGGGGATTTGCCACATCGGGGAGTGGCAAATGTTTTTAAAGATCATTGATATTTCATTGACTTTTTCAAACTTACAGAAGTAATTGCGTTTTGTTTTAGAAACAGTAAAGACCCAATGAAACTTCTTGAGCAGGAGTGGCATAATCCTGTGCCTTCATAATGTCAATTTGGTTGGTATGTTAAGGGTAGATGGGGTAGAAGAGAAATTGGAGACAGAAAAATCAGTTAGGAGGCTCTTGCAATAGTCCAAGTGGGGGGTGAGAAGGTCCTTATGTAGGGTGATAACCATTTGAGCAGAGGAAAAAGTGATGGATGCTAGGGCTTTGGTGAATGTAAAATTAAGACTTGGCAACTGATTGAATATTGGAGGAGGGAGCTGAGAATTAAGAATTAAGGATGATCTTTGAGGTTGTCATCTTTGGTAATTGGAAGAATGGTAGTTCCCATGTCAGAAATAGGAATATAAGGAGGAAAGGCAAGCTTAAATTTTGGACATGTTGAGTTGAAGATGCCTATGGGACAACAAATGGAGATGTCTAGCAGGCAACTGTTTATGTGGGCCTGGAGTTCAAGAAAAAAGATGAAGTTTGGGTAGAAAGATCTGGGAGTCATCTGCATAAAGATAATGGTTGGGCCTATGAAAATTAATGAACTCTCCAAGAGAGACGAGAAAAGGGATCAGGACATTAAAATCCATTTTTATAGATAATGGAAATGAGGAATTATTGTTATTGTTGTTGTTGGTAGTAACAATGAGTAGATCATAGTACTTAAAAGTTAACAGAGTATTTTCCTCACAATGATCCAGGGAGTAGAATAGTATAAGTCTTATTCTCACTTAAAGGATGAAGAAACTGTCTCCAATAACTTAAGTTACTTGCCTATCATTGCACAGTTAATAAGGGGGCAGAAATAGTACTTAGTCCTAGGTCTTTAGATTATGAGGCCAATGAGTTTTTTTGTCACTTGAGGTCTTCAAACAATGAATGCTTACTGAGTATGCTTTAGAGGTCCTTCACCATTTTTGGTATTGAACTAGATGGCTTCCTTCTTTGTTATCGTTCTTTATAGTCATTTCAGTCATGTCTGACTCTTCATGACACAATTTTGGGTTTTCTTGGCAAAGATACTAGAGTGGTTTGCCATTTCCTTCTCCAGCTCATTTTACAGATGATGAACTGAGGCAAACAGAGTTAAGTGACTTGCCCTGGGTCACACAGCTAGTAAGTGTTTGAAGCCAGATCGGAACTCAGGAATATGAATCTTCCCAACTTCAGGTGTGGCACTCTAATTAACTGCACCACCTAGCTGCTCCTAGATGGCCTGCTCAGTCCCTTCCAAATCTAAGACTCTACAATCTTACTGTCCCATGTGTTTTATTTAGCTGCTCGGAACTAATTTAGCATTTATAGATCTATAAGTCCTTTCCGAAGTGTATTGGAATTCTGGGTGGTCTTGAATGGCCATAAGTTATATATTTATATATGTTATTCTATACTTTTGTACAGACTACTGGCATTTATAATTAGACCAAAAACCTATTTCATGTAGCCATATGCAATTTCATTCAGACTAATCAGAAAGGGCCATCTAAATTACTAAAGTTACATATGTGGAAAGTTTAAAAAGATTATATAATAAAGAAAAAAACTACTTTGTTAACCTTGGATACATAAATAACTCAAATAAGCATGAGGAGTTAGCAAATTCACAACCACGATCTCATTTTAACAATGAGATGTCCTGCTTTTCTGCCCTTTTTGGAACATGTAGTTACAAAAGTTATGCTAATGGAATACAAACATTGACATATCCCTCCATAATGGAAAGGATCTGAGAATGGTCCTGGTATCAAACTATGTCTGCTTCCCAAGGGCCTGCCTAGCTCATTATAAAGAAGATCATTACCAGTTGTAAGGCTACTTGGTTGTGATGTGTCCTTTGGCCATGGCAACATGTGAAACAAATAAAAAGACATGATGGTCTTCAGGCTTTTGTGACCTACTTCTACTCCTGCAGTAATAGTGGGAGAGTAACCTAAAATACAAAGAAAAAAATGCTAAGAATTGCACAGATTTTGGACCTATAAACATTAATTTAGCTTTTGACATTCAGAATGTGAGATACTTATTCAGTGACCAGTGAGTAGAAATAGTACTGACAGAAACGAATCATATTCATCTTGACATTCTCACTAGAAATAAAACCAGAAGGCCAAAGGAAATTACAACTAAATGAAGGATGGCGCTTAGACTCTTCTTGGGGAAGGAAGTAAAGAAGTAAATGTGAGCAGTTTTTATCAAGCTTCCAGAGCCAACAGGAAACATCATTTCATGGGACATTTGGTTACCTTGTATTGCTGTGCTCCCAGTAAACATTTGCAAACAGAATACTTAGACCCATTGCTGTTTATGCACCAGCATCCGTTGCAGAGAATGAAGAGGAAAAGAAATATTTTCTAAAGAACTTGACAAGACCCTCCAAGTTAAATCAATATATAACCTTATGCTAGGTGACATCGATATGAATGTGGACCTAGGGAAAGAAGGCTATTATCAACATTTTGAAGATAAGGAAATGGAGCATCAGAATGGTTATGTGACTTGCTCAAGATCACATAAGTGTTAAGTAGCAGAGACAGGATTTGAACCCAAATCCAGAGCAGGTTGCCCTTATGTGTAAAGCACTATGCAAGAGAAAGGCAGATAACACATGCCCCTGCTTTCATAGAGCTTACAGTCTAGTAACTAGACTCTAGTTGAAGAGATGAGACTTATAAGCTCATAGATAAAGAGTCTGGAAGGACTTTAGAGATTATATAGTCTCACCCCCTCATTTTACAAATGAGGAAACTGAGATATCAAGATGTGACTTGCCAAGGTCACATGAGTAGTAAAAGGCCAAGCTACAATTCAAACACAGGCTGTCTGACTTCATTCAAAACTAACATTAATTCTACTATATTACACAGCCCTTCATATAACAACTGAAACAACAGCTATAGCAAAAACTAATAAAAAAATTATTATTAACAATAATAGTTAACCTTTATATAGTGTTTTAAGGTTGCAAAGTGCTTTTCATGTATTATCTCATTTGATCCTCACAACAACCCAGGGAGGTAGGTGCTGGTATTATCCCCATTTTACAGGTGAGGAAACTGAGGCAAACAAAGGTTAAGTGACTTATCCAGGTTCACATAGCTAGTGGCTATTGGAGGCACTATAGAGATCCACTGCACTAGCTAACTATCACGGTAATGCTAAGGGCAGGTAAAATGCCGTTATCTCAGTGGAAAGTTATATAACAAATTGCAAATTATTGGGTTCCAGAATAATAAAGTTGCATTGTGTGTGAATAATAGCAAGCAAGGAGGTTTTTAGGATTATGTGTTTAGAGCTAGAAAGTCCCTCTCATACCATCTTTTCCAATCCTCTCCCTTTTCAAATAAGGAAACTGAGGGCCACAGAGATTAAATAACTTGTCCAAGGTCACATAGATCGTCTAGGATTGGAACATACTTGCTCTGATTCTAAGTCCAGTGCTCTTTTCACTATATCACACTGCCTTTCCAATGATCTCTTTGAGCAAAGCAATGGGATTTCAACTTACCATGTACAAAGAATTGTGGGGAATTTGCATTCTAATCCCGGTGACATCCTTGATCCAATACATGAACCATACTTGTATCTTGGCTTCCTACTCTATGAAAGTGTAGGGAAAATGTCCACACATTTGCAAAGATCAGATATATAAATAAGCGATGAATGGGAGGCTTTAAATTTATCTAACAAAAGTATATGTTCAAATATAAGGATTATTCATTTAATTCTTCACTCACAAAATAGATACAGTAAGATGGGTTTTGCCATTTGCTTGTCTTCACAAATATCTACTGTGAGTAACAAACTTTATTGTGATTGTTGTCAGTTAATTTAACAGTTGATAACATGGGGATTCACACCGAAAGAGAGATGCTGGCTAAATCCTAAAAAGCTGCATGTCAAGAAGCTGTAGAATTATTAGCTATCCTTTGGGTGAGGGGTGGAGGGTGGGGGAAAATTCTATGCCATCACCTCCCAGAAGCCTTCCTTAATGCTTTTTAATCAGTAATGCCCTTTTCCTCTTGGACGCACACAACACATTACTTACACTTTGTGTGATGTAAATATAGATCCATAAAATAGATGTCAGATAATGTCAGGTTTGTGTATATGTGTCTGTACATATATACCCAGCCTGACATATATATCACATATATGTCCTGTCAAATATGTGTCTACATATTAACACATTGGACATGATATGTATCGTACATCTCTGTATATGCACATATAATATAAATATACATATACACATATAAAAATACACATATCTGATGTTTTATATATATATATATACACACACACACACACACACACATCTTACATCTCTGTATATACATCTCTGATAGTATATATTTTCACATATCATAATAATATCTCTGTGTGTCATATATGCTCCCAACTAGATATATAAGGTTCATGAGAGCAGAAACTATGTCTTTATATTCTCCCTCCATCCTGTATGAGGTCATAGTATCCCAATATGCATCTGGAACTTAGTCTTGCCCCAGTGCACAGTGATCATTCCTGTTTCACTTCCTTGATGCTAGAATGCTCTGTATAGCACTCTTTACCAAAATTCATCCCCACAATCTCCAGACTTCTGTCTCCCTGTCCTGACCTAGGCTAGGCAAATGACCCCTTGTGTTTTTTTTCCCTTGGATTTACTGATCAAGCTTAGTTCTTCATAGTGGTACATTTTTTAGATGTGACTGTAAGTGGTTTTTTTTTTTTGGAGGTGGGTAGAGATTGGTGTACTTTTAATTTCTACTCAATCATTTTAGCTCTGCCCCATCATTTGTGAAATAGACTAGATGACTTCTAAGATCTCTTCAAGCTCTAAATATATCATCCTGTGGAGCATACAAGTGCCTACTTTCTTTAACTTTGGATTATTCAGCCTGTGAATCTGGTTAACTAGCAAGCTATCACACCGGAGAAAGGTTAAATGTAAGGTGATTATACATTAAAGAAGACTGGGCAAAGTTAAGCAGCACAGAAACTCATATTAATAGGGTGACTAAAGCAGAGCTTTTGTAGGATACTTAGGACACTGAAACTAAAAAGGCCTTTTGTGACATGAGATACTTCCTATCATTTAACAGATGAGGAAACTAAGGCCAGAATGCTGGGGTCTAGGCAATCACTTCAAACTGCAAGTACTCTTGGGCTGGCGTTGACCAAGGTCATTCACCTGGGTAGGCCCACCTCTGGCCCTGTGTGATGGGCATACCATTAGAGAGACATAAAGGACCAAATTCAGATAATTTGCCTAAGCTAGTCAGTGGCAAAACCTAAACTAGAACTTCAGTCTCCTGATTGTTATGTCCAGTGTTCTAGCCAATCACTATGTCATACTACCACTTTGCCAAGATTGTGGATTATATGATCACACTAGGTTTCTACAAACACTCAGTGAATAGCCAGACATAATCCTAATTCCCACCCCCATTCCCTGATAAATTCAATCAAACATTAACTGCTCCACTGTATTTGCTTTTATCGTTGTCTAATGAAATCTTCGCTCATCTCTGTGGCATTATTTCTTGCCCTGTAAAAATGCATACCCAAATCTGAGCATTCAAGATGCAAACACAGAATGTTGGTAAAATAGACTCTACTTCTATTGTATGCAGGGTTCATTTGAAAGTATTGGCTTAGATCATCATTTTTATGTTCTCCTACTCTCCATTGTGCTCCTAGAAGTTATCTTCCTAATTACATTTATCAATAAATATCTGATTGCTTTCAGTTTGCCTATTAAAATATCTTTGGAGTCATGCAAGGCTGCATCAGGTAAACTCCCAATCATTCCAGTAGTTGGGATTACTTAGTTATAGAGGCAGCAAACTCCAAGGAGAAAAATAATTCATTCAACTGTCAATCTAGCACCACACCTTGTAGAAGATTATATGCTTTTTTTTCCCCCTGAGAGGAAGAATAAATGAATGATCAGAATGAATTTACCATAGTGCTATCATTTCTAATCCTATTCAAATACTCACATTTATTGCTTCCTTCTTGTGTGTGTGCTGCAAAAACGACCAAGAAAGAAAGACATGGCACACATCATTGCTAAGAATTTCTAGTGGAATAAGTTTATAAGGACAGAAGAAATCTAAATTGTGCATAATCTCATCTAGTTAAAGTTTAAATTAGAAGAAATGTAGCTACTTTGGGTTCTTTACAGTTCTTTTAAAAATCTTGTTCTACTCCCTTGCAAAGAGAAAAATGGGATTTCTTAAAATTTCTCGTGTGGAACAGGGAGGGGTGATAGTCACTATCTCATCCACATGCAGAACATGTTTTTTTCTTGATCTAATGACATCCCATATCACACAGCCCAGAGATGGACCTAGTCAGGTGAATTACCTTGGTCAGTGCTAGCCAAAGAGTACCTATAATTTAAAATGGTTGCCTGGACCCTGGAATTTCAGGGTACAGGAGCCTGACGCACCATGGGGGAAAGTCCATATGGAGAGGGGAGGAGATACAGAAGTGGTGCTACCAGCTGACTTGAAATGGGCAGGTAGACTGGAACAGTCTGTGTAGCCAAAATGTGAACCTAAACCCAACTTTAAAGACAAAGTAGTTGGGATATCAATTTCTAAGTAAAGTATATCTACAATGAGATTGCAAAATAAATCCCTATACACTTTACCTTTTTTGCCTAACCCAGGACAAGGAAACGGAATTGGCAGGGAGACTGAAGATATCAAGAAACCACAGGAATTTTCCTTCTCAGATGGTTTGCAGGAAATTGGTTCCTAACCATTCCTGGATGTTTGGCCTGCTTGGAGACTATAGCAAGGTTGCCATTAACTGGACCCTTTGACCTCCCCAATTTGAACTGTCATGCGGAGATGATTTTATAAGAGTCTAACTCTAAGCTCTCTTAGGTTCTCATAAATATGGAGGTTTTTAAGACTCTGGCCCCAGTTGGTTTCCATCAACTTTTTTGTAAATAGGAGGTCCAGACCTGTGATTTCATCAATACAGAAAAGTCTTCTGTGAAAACTCCCTCCACTATTGTAGAACGATGACTCACCCAGAGCTTAGGTAAGAACAGCTTTGAAAGGTTTGTTACTTGCCCAGCATCTCATAGCATGTATATGTTAGAAATAGGACTTGAACTCAGGTCTTCCTGATTCCAGAGTTATCCCTCTACCCACTTCTCCATATTACCTCTCATCTTCACACTTACCCCCATGAAAATGTTGCATTATAAGTGTACTGCATACCACATTGAGTGGCTTAAATGTGTGGTAGAAAGCCTAGAGAGTTTTTATTCATATTACAGAACCATTCTGTTGAAAATGAGCTTTTCTCTGGGTCTAGTAGAGGGATGCCACTTTTTTCCACTGATCCTATGTTTTACTTGCTTCTTGGTAAGAATTGAAGATTAGGGAAGAAAATTGAAGATTGAAATTTTAAGTAAAGCCTCTTATCTGAGAATTATTTAAACTAAAAAGAAGCCTACTTGACTCTAGAAAGGCCTAAATGCTTTCTTACTGAAAGTCATTTTCTCATGACATTTTACATTTTTAGACTTCTTAATTCATGTTACTTAAAGAAGCATTTTCCCAGTTTCTCAGCTTATCCTGATTTTTTTCCTCTTCATATTGATAGTACTTTAATAAAGTTTTACTCAACTGCCCAAATGGCCCTTTACTCCTTCACACAGTAGCCAGATATTGAAGTAATTATTGGATTGCATGCACTAGAAACAAGACACTTAATTTTTATTTTAGAATGAAATAAGTCTGTTGTTTACACATTTTAGAAAAATGGAGAATCTCAAAGCAATGTTCCTGTGTGTACCTCTGGGTATATCACTTTTTGGACCAGATGATTAAAAAGCAGCAGCACTAAGTTTACACATGAATGCTGCTAAATAATTCACTATGAATATATTGCCTTCGGGAAGAGACCATGCAATCCAGAATGGATAAATCTCACGACAAAGCATATCCCACAGAATTTTTCTAACTTTGAGAAATGGAGGGCAAAGGAGCAGATCCCTGGATGGTCATTAGAGTAAGAAAATATGTCTAGTATCCATAACCTCTGTCATTTTTTAAAAATGCAACTAACCTCTCTTTTTTCAAAACGTAATAGATGGTACACACAGACAATGAATTGGGACCAGAGTTGAATTCTATAGGAGGAGAGAGAGCTTGATTGCCTTTGAAAGATCCTAAAACTCCTTTACTGACTCCAAACACCCTGGGAAATCAAGGGCTCTTCATTTTCTCTTTTGTTAAAATAAATTTTGATTTTATATCACTTATATTTCCCAATGTATGACTCCCTTCTCCTCAGAAAGCCTCACCTTTTGGTAAAGACTAAAAAAGAGGGGGGGAAAGTTTAGAAAACTTCACCAACCTATCATAAAAATCTAATTTCGTGCCCAAATTTCCCTCTTCTGCAAAGTGTGCTTGAGGGTGGGGAGCAAAGTGCTTTCTCTAGAGGTGGAGTGATGGATAGAGCACTGAGCCCGTAGTCAGGAAGACCTGAGTTCAAATGCAGCCTCAGACATTTACTAGCTGTTTGAAGCTGGACAAGTCATCTCTGCCTTAGTTTCTTCAAATGTAAAATGGGAATAATAATAGCATCTTCCTCCCAAGATTGTTGTGAGAGTCATAACGAGCACACAGAAGACATGCAACAAATGATTATTTTCTTCCTCTAATTTATTCTTTGGGGAAAGGACCATCATTTTAATATTGTCATTTATCAGTGTTATTGTGTGGCAGGAAGGTACATAATACAATTGCCCCTAAGGAATTCAAAATGTTTATCACTCAGAGGGCAATGGAGAGGTATATGATAAGTGTGAACAGATTGCAGTTTCATTTACTTACAGAAATAAGTCAGAATGCCTGTCATATTCAGTAAATGGCAGCTCACATTTGTATGTAATGCAACTTGGAATAAAATCCACAAAAGGATTTGTTTAGAATTATGTCTCAAGACTCTTTAGGCTTCATCAGCTGTGCCAGGCTAAAAGAAAATGTTTGTATGTAGCATAGATATCATAGCAACCACAGTATATCACCAGCTCCTAAAGCCTCAGCCTTGGGTTAGCCAGCCTGAAAAGGGAGCAGCCCAGCCCAGAGATTCACAACCTTATTGCATCATTATGTGGTAACTGGATTTCAGATAAGCAACCACCTTCTCCCCTCTATCAACTCTCACATTTAATCAGTTGCCAAGTACTGTCAGATTTACATTTACATCTTTTACATCTGTCCCCTTCTGTCTATTCAGGTTATCCACCACCCTAGTTAAGGGCTTGAATATCTTGTAATAACCTTCTAATGGGTGTCCTGACTGTCAATCTGTTTCTTCTTTAAATCAACCCCCATAGATCTCCCTAATGAATATTCCTCATACAGACCTCACTGAATTACTCTGCTATTGGAAAACCTTTGGTAGTCCACATCATCTAGCAAATAAAACACAAATTCTATGACCAGGCATTTAAGGCCCTCTAAAACTTGGCTCCAATCCACTCTATCATCCTTATTTCATGTGACTGCTCTTATGCACTCTATAATATGTCACAGGCAAATTGGACTGCAAACTATTTCTGAAGTTCATTCTCATCTCTTCCACCTACATAAATACCCCATGGCTAGAATCATTTTCTAAGTATCTTTACCCCTTAAAATACCTCTCTTCCTTCAAGGCCAAATTCTCATGTCGAGGTACACGCTCATATCAAGCCTTCCCTGATCTGTCCACACCTACAGCTAAATGTATGCCGATGCTTTTCATTTTTTAAAATTGCTCTCCATTTGTGGATCTTAATCTAGATCATATCCACTAACTGTGGGTATCCCTCAAGACTTTTTTCTTGGCCCTTCTTTTCTTCTCCCTCTATACCGTCTTGCTTGATAATCTTATCAATCCCCATGGATTCAATTATAATCTCTAAGCAAATGAGTCCCAGATCTTTGAACTGCATGCTGCCCTAACCTAACTTCCTATTAGAGATCTTGAATCAGATATCCTACAAACATCTCAAACTCATGTCCAAAATAGAACTCAATAGCCGTCACTTAAAACTTTCCCCTCTTCTGAACTTCCTTATTCATTATCAGCAGGAACACCATTCTCCTGGTCACCCAGCTCTAAACCTCAGTGTTATCCTCAACTTCTCTCTCTTATTCACCCCTCCAATCAAATCTGTTGTCAGATCTCATCCTATCTACCTTAGCAACTTCTCTGATGTATATCTCCTTCACTCTACTCACATGGCCTCCACCTTGGCATGGGACCACATCAGGTTATGCCCAGACTAGTACAATAGTCTTCTAACTGGCCTTGTTATTTCAAGTGTCTTCCCATTGCAATCTGTCTTCTGTTCAACTGCCAAAGTGATCATTTTGAAGTGCAGTTCTGATCATGTCACCTCTCAATTCAGTAAACTCAAATGGCTTGTTACTTCCAGGACAAACTATAAAATTCTCTGCTTGGCTTTTAAAACCCTTTACAATCTAAAACCTTTCTAACTTTCCAGTCTTCTTACAGTTTACTCCCTTTCATGTTATCTATAGTTCAGCTACATTGACTGTCTCATTCCTCACACAACACCATCATCTCATGTTGTCTTGTACCTTTTCACTGACCCCCTTCCATGCCTAGAATTTTCTCCCTCCTCACTTCTGCCTCACAACTTCTTTCAGAATACATATAACATTCTACCTTCTTCAGGAAGCCTTCCCCAGTCTCTCCTCCTTCCTCCCTTAGTGCCTTCCCTCTAAGATAACTTTCCATTTCTGCTGAACCACCCACACGTGTACAGTTACATACATGCATGTTGTCTCACTCATTAGAATTTCTATGTTTTGCATGACTACACATGTATAACCCATATGAATTGCTTTGCTTGCCTTCTCAATGAGGGGTGGGTTGGGGAGGGAGGAAGGCAGAGAATTTGGAACTCAGTTTTAAAAATGAATGTTAAAAATTGTTTTTATATGCAACTGGGGAAAATAAAATACTAAATAAACTAAAATTAAAAAAAGAAATATTAATTCTTTATGGTCAAGAACCATCTTTTTGCTTTTTTTGTATTCAGTTCTTAGGACAGTGCCTAGAACATAGCAAATACTTGATAAATGCCTACTGACTGCCTTCACCTTTGCTCTTGTTACATTTTATCTTGTATGATTCTTGGAATTTTTGTGTGACAGTTATCTATGTATACATGTATCTTATCCTTCACCTCACATTGTAAGACCCCCTGTGCCATTTTTCACATTTGTAGCCTTATTACCTAAACCAGTATCTTGAATATTATGAAGGCAAGCATTTAGCCTCTGCTTGTGGAATTGAACCCCAAATTTTAATGTATTTATTGCCCAACTTCCCATTGTTCCAGAGGGAGCAGCAAAGCAGTGATGCAAACATAAAGATATCTATCCCTGAAAACAAAAGCTGAGAGTTTCAAAATTAAGATCCAGACTCTCACTAGGGAGCACAAATTCGTAACTAAAAACAGCTGAATCAAGTGCTGCATAGCAGCCTTCAGAAAGGGAGATGTTCCAGTCAGTGTTTTATCATAATTACGCATGGTGAGCTCCAGAGCATTGGAGATTTTATAAGTATTTTATTTATGTATTACATGAGAGTAGCTCTTTCTGCCCAACTCAAAATGTTCTTAGCTTTTTAATTTTGACTAAAAGATTAGACTGCTTTGAATAGATAAAAACATTAGAATCTATAGATAGCAAACATGGATAATATTGGTTAACTTCTGGATTTATGAATTAGAATAGAAGCTTTTCATGCATGCCTACCTCAGATGATGCTCATAGGAGTTCATGACATATGTAAATCAATCAACAAATGCCTACTATGTGCCTGGCACTAGGTGCTGGGGATATAAAGATAAAAAAAAGCAGTTCCTGCCCCAAAGAAGCTTATACTCTGTTGAAGGAAATAATATGTACACAGAGGAGTAGATACAAAATAAATACAAGGTAATTTTGAGGGGTAGAAGAGTAGGCGTGGGGAACCTTCGGCCTTGAGGCCACATATGGTCCTTTAGGTCCTCAAGTGTGGCCCGACCTAGAGGGCCACACGTGGCCTCGAGGCTGCAGGTTCCTCACCCCTGAGCTAAGGGAATTGAGAAAGCTTTTATATTTCCTCTTTGGGCTCTACTCTGACTCTCTAGACTTCTTTCTCCACCATATCCCAACAACCTTCTTGCATCCCTCTAGCCTTTTTCTTTGATTGGTCAGTTCCTCCCAAATCCTCCATTTTAAGGAGAGTCAAGCCAATCATGTTCATTCCTTCATTCCTTTCTGGATTCTGCCCCTGACTTTCTAGACTTCTTTTTCCATCATTCCCTAGTGCAAGTACCATCTCCTCCTCCCTACTCTTGCTTCCCAGCTCCCTTTTATGTGCTGTCTTCCTCTATTAGAATGAAAATTCCTGGAGGCCCAGGGCCATCTTTTTGCTTTATTTGTGCTCCCAGAATTTAGCACCATGCCTGGCACAAAGTAAATGCTGAATAAATGCTCGTTAATTTGACATGAAAGGAAGGGGTACTTCAACTAAGCTGTGGAGGAGGTTAGGTATTCTAAAAGTCTGAGATGAGGAGGGAATACATTCTATGTGACATGCACAAAGCCAAGTAGATGGTATGACTTATCCATCAATGAAATTTCTTTTCTCTTGTACAATGTAGGTAAATTTAAAGGGGCTTACATATAAACTGTGATTATGATAACTAAATGTGATTTTGTTAGTATCTTAACAGTACTACACACAGGCTCTTATTGCAAATGTGGTCTTGTTCATGGAAGATACAGTTGACCAGATTATAGAATAAACACTGAATTTGGGATTTGATATTTGAAAGGTACTTTCAAGTGTTATAGAATTCAGAACACCTTCAGGTGTTTAGAACAAGAATGTGGTTTGAGATTTTTGTAAGCTTATACTTTCTGAAATATGGACAAGGGCTTTACATGATACAACCTCTGATTCCTCTGGCATCTCACCTGCTTCAGATTCTTCTAGCTTTTGTCATATGTGAAATAATTAGGAAAGTGTCTCTGGAAATATGCTTTAACAAGAAATAGGCCAAGAAACACCATCAACAGATTTTATCAATAAAAATCTAGGCAAACCATTAGCTGTCCAAAGATGTTAATATATAAAGATGAAGCATCCATATAAAGATTAAGCAATAGAAGGGTCAGAAACTGCTTATAGCACAGTGTTTGGCACATTTGTTGCTTAGTTGTCAGTCATGTCTGACTCTTTGTGACCCTGTGAACTATGGCATGCTAATACTGTCCATGAAGTTTTCTCGGCAAAGACAATGGTGTGGTTTGCCATTTCCAACTCCATTGTATTAAGACAAACAGAGGTTAAATGACTTGCCCAGGATCACACAGCTAGTAAGTGTCTGAGGCCAGATTTAAATCAGGTCTTCCTGATTCTAGGCCCAGCAATCCACCCACTGAGTCATCTAGCTGGTACATAGTAAACAAGAATAATTAAGGCTTGTTGTCTGATTGACTGGATAGGGAGAGGTCTGTATCCTTGCACAAACTACTCTGTTCAAAGCTTGGTTCCAAAGAAGAGTTGAAAAAAAATGCATCTACCTCCCCTATTTGCAGAGGTTGGAGAATAGGGGTATGAAAAAATGCATAATCTATAAGATACAGTTGATGTAGTAGTTGGTTTTGCTGCACTGATTTTGTGGCTTTCTTTTTAAATCTTTATAATGTTATGCCACTGTCCAAACATCTTAAAACTGCCATGCTCCTGTACTCCAGCCTATATCTCTGACACAGAACTCAAGTTGGAACCCTGAGATCTTTTTTGGTGATCATTCATTATATCTGGTCCAGATCCAGAATTGCCACTCTCCTCCCCCTTTCCAACTCTAGCTCTTGAAAATAGGTATCAGTACTGGAAAGGACATGTCAATCAATTCCTCTATGACTCCAATCACTATTCTTCTGACTTCAATGTCCAAAATGCTCCTCCCTAAATAACATTCTTTTATGTTTGTTATATTTCTCTATTGGAATGTAAGTTCTAACTTCTGACCAAGATGGCCACTGGAATGAGACGCAGACTGCCCAGCCCCCACATACATACTCTAGCAAGACCCTGAAGATCACACTAGACTAAATAAAGATCAATAAATTCAAGGAGAAACTATGTTAAGTGACACCTGGCACAAAATATCAGCCAGAAGTCCAAAGGCGATAGAAAAGAGGGTTCCTCTAGTAAAGTCAGTTCCAGCACAACCAGAGATGGTACATATTCAGCTTGAAAGACTCTGTGTCTGGAGGCAGTAAGAACAGAGGCTTCCCCTGAGAAAACCAAAGGGGGAGTGTCAAAAAATTCCTGAATGGAGATCTTGAAAACTTCAGGGAGCTACATTGGACAGAGACCAGTGATCAATGACCAAGGCAATTCTGACTAACATTATGTCTCCAGGCCTCAGCTGGGGACAACTCTGACCAGGTCCCTAATATTCTGTTCTGAGATGATAGGGAGGACCCTGAAGAAGCAGGTCGCTGGACTATAAAGATACAGGAGGAATAAACCCCAGATGATGATCAGCACAAGAGCCCAGTGGATCCAGGAAAAGACCAAATCATGCCAACCATCCCACCCAAAAGTACAGTGGAGACAGAACTTAGACCTGGCACAAAGCCCCTATTCAGGAACTAAAACTAGAAAAATGAATAAACCTAAGGAGAATCCTACCAGTATCAAATATTATTGAAAATTTAACTCCATAACAACTGTAAACAGAGACTCAAAGGGAAAAAATGTATTTTTCCACTAGAACTACATCTATACCAAGAAGTAATATGGCAGGTGACAAAAGATAAAATAAAATCTTATGGAAAAATTGGAAAGAGAAGAGAATAAGAAGCTTAGAAGAGAAAATGGTAAGCTTTATCTAAGAAATACAATCCTTGAAAATAAGAAGAGACCAAACAGAAATGAATGACTCCTTGAGAAAGCAAAGAATATTAGGACAAAACAAAAAGATCAAGAAAAAATAGAATCAGGTATGATACCCAACACCAAAAACTACCATCGTGGAAAGCACATCAAGAAGAAATAATTTAAGAGTCAGTAGACTCCTTAAAGACCATGAAGGGGATTAGGGAAGAAGAGGGGAAACCTGGACACTGTATTTCAATAAATCATAAATGAAAACTACCCCAATCTATTGGAACCAGGGGTAAAAGCAAAGATATAAAGAATCCATTGATCGCCTCCTGAAAAGAACCCCAAAAGGAAAAGTTGCAGGAATGTCATAGCCAAAACCCATAGCTCCCATGTCAAAGGAAAAACCTGCAAGCATCCAGAAAGAAGGAATTGAAATACCAAGGAACTAGTGTCAGAATCACACATAACATTCTACTACAAATGAAAAGACATCTTGGAAAACAATATTGCAAAATGGAAAAGAAATAAGTTTACAATCAAAAATAACTTACCCTCCAAAGCTGAATATAATCCTACAAGGAAAGAAATGAACTTTTAATGGAATGGGAGATTTTCAAACATTTTTTATGAAAATACCAAAACTGAGGAGGAACTTTGAAATGCAAACATGAGAGTATAGAGAAACTCAGAAGGGTGAATTTATTTTAGCAATTAAAAGGAGTTGTATGGTGATGCAGTACTAACATTTAATGGGAGAAGAAAAAGACATCTCCAGAACCTTAATATCTTTATAGGGCATTGAGGGAGCTAAATATGAATAAAAAAACAGAGGTCCCAGGGTAGAATAGTTCTATTCTGAGGGTTTTAAGATGGGAAAGAGAAGGAAAGGTTAAAGGAGAAATACATTAATGTAGACAGGAGTGAGAAATGGATGGAACTAGTTACATGCTACTTGATTAGTAACAAGGGGGTGAGAGTGGGAAAGAAGGTCATTGTAACATTTTTTTAAAAGCACAGAAGAGAAGTGAAGGAAGCATAGAAAAACAAGATAGATTTCAAAGTAACAGTTAGAATTTATAATACACTTTTTAAAAAATACAAGCGTCACAAAATTGAGTTTCATAAATAATCCTCTTTTTATGTTCTGTGTGTGTGGAAATGTTCCTTTTTGGTATTCAGAATAAAACAAAATTGAAGAATGTAAGTTCCTTGAAGAGAGGTGCTGTCATGTTTCTTGTGTTTGTATGTTTAATTCTTAGCAGCATGCCTACATATCATAAGTACCTCACAAATTCTCATTCATTTATTCATACAAGAAATAGCTCACTAGGGAGAGAACTCTATTAAGAAATGAGTATCATATAAAAGCAAAATAATCCATTAAATAAAACATACTATATGAAAAATGTAGTTTGCCTATTGTTCATCTGCCTGCAAAAGCTTTATGGTAGGAAGACATGGAACTTGAAATTAGCAGTCATTAGATAGTTCTAAAGAGAAGCAATTGCTCTGCATAGTTACTCTGGCAGTAGAAATGGCCCTGAAGCCCTCAAAATTGTTATCACCTCCAAGACAGATCTTCTATGTTTGCACACTTGTACTATTCCAGCTGCTTTTCCTTGTTTGTTTTGTTTGTGTTTTTCACCTTGGATGCCCTTTCTACCTCATCTATGAGCACTTCTGGGACTTGGATTTTAGACTCCAAATGTCATTGCTCTATTGTCCTAATTTTGAAAACATGGTGCCATAAAAATGATTGCAGATTTTCATTTTTCATCTGTTTCTTAACCTATTTCCAGTTTCAGCCTTAAGTGCCTTCAGGCTGTTTGCTTAGCTAAGCGGCTCACCAAACCTCCTTCGAACTTGTTTTGCCTGCTACTGTCTCTGTTTTATTAGGTAATCCTACTCACAATCTGCCACCAAACTTCTCTGTCCAACTTTACAAACAAGTTTCTATCCCAAATCAATGTTCCTGGTGGCTGCCATATCTCTACCCTTAACAAGCCAGTCAAGCTGTTGTTGGCTAAGGCAGCTGCTGCTTATTTTGGTTTCCTCTTATGTCAATTGATTTACATTGATCAAATTTCTATGCAAAATTACGTCAGTGTCCTTTGTTCCATCCATAATCCATTTTTGATATCGATAACTTATTTAAATGTCAGTCTAAAAGTAGTTAAATTGCATATTGTACTTTTAAAAAGTTTTGTCTTGGAGGGGCGGAGCCAAGATAGTGGAGGGAAAGCAGTGACTGTCTTGAGCTCTCTCCCAAAGCCCTCCAAATACCTAAAAAAATGGCTCTAAACAAATTCTAAAGCAGCAGAACCCACAAAAAAGACAGAGTGAAACAAATTTCCAGGCAAAGACAGCCTGGATGGTTGATCGGAAAGGTATATCGCTCTGGGCAGGGAGAAGAGCGCAGTACGGTGTGGGCGCGCAGGCCACAGCGAACCTGGAGCAGGCTTCAGAGGGCTGAATCACAGGCAGCTGTAGTGGTTTCCAGACTTCTCAACCCAGGAATGCCAAAAACAACCTGGAAGGTCAGTGGGGAAGAGTCTGTGACTGCGGTGAGAGAGGAGCTAGGTCTCAGCCCCAAGTCTCTAGTGTGGCCCAGGGCCGTGGCTTTTTCCTGAGCTTCAGGTCCACAGACTGAGGGTGAATCCAGTGGCTGATCAGAGGGGAATTGCAAGGATCTCTTTGCCAGTGCTGAGACAGGAATCTCTTGCTTTACCGGTGCTTGGATCTGGGTCACAGTTCTGAGGGGTGGTCCTGGGGCTAGGAGGAATGCTGGTGTGGTGAAGCTTGTTGTGGAGGTGGAGAGGAAACATCTCACCCCTTATCATACATACCACTTTGGAAGAACTGAAAATTTACAAGTCCCTAGAAGTACCTCTGAAAACAGCTGTACAGACCCTTGAAGCTTGGGACAGTACACTCTTCACATTGGAAGCAGATTTCTACCTTAACAAAGAGTTTAAAACTCAAGTAATTGGCCAGGATCATGAGCAAGCAGTGCAAAAAGAGTCGGACTATATTATCTTACTTTGGTGACAAAGAAGATCAAAACATACTACCAGAAGAAGACAACAAAGCCAAAGCTCCTACATCCAAAGCCTCCGAGAAAAATATGAATTGGTCCCAGGCCAGGGAAGAGCTCAAAAGGGATTTTGAGAAGCAAGTAAGAGAAGAGTAAAAACTGAGAGTGATGCAAGAAAATCATGAAAAACAAGTCAACAGCTAGCTAAAGGAGATGCAAAAACATACTGAAGAAAATAACACCTTAAAAAATAGCCTAACCCAAATGGCAAAAGAGGTCCAAAAAGCCAATGAGGAGAAGAATGCCCTAAAAAGCAAAATTGGCCAAATGGAAAAGGAAGTCCAAAAGATTACTGAAGAAAATACTTCCTTAAAAATTAGAATAGAGCAATTGGAAGCTAGTGACTTTATGAGAAATCAAGACACTGTAAAACAAATCCAAAAGAATGAAAAATTAGAAAACAATGTGAAATATTTCATTGGAAAAACAACAGACCTGGAAAATAGATCCAGGAGAGAGAATTTAAAAATTATTGGACTATTTGAAAGCCATGATCAAAAAAAGAGCCTAGACATCATCTTTCAAGAAATGATCAAGGAAAACCATCCTGATATTTTAGAACCAGAGGGCAAAATAGAAATTGAAAGAATTCACCGATCTCCTCCTGAAAGAGATCCCCAAAGGAAAACTCCTAGGAATATTGTAGCCAAATTCCAGAGTTCCCAGGTCAAGGAGAAAATATTACAAGCAGCCAGAAAGAAACAATTCAAGTATTGTGGAAACACAATCAGGATAACACAAGATTTAGCAGCTTCTACATTAAGGGACCACAGGGCAAGGAATATAATATTCTGGAGAGCAAAGGAGATAGGATTGCAACCAAGAATCACCTACCCAGCAAAACTGAGTATAATCCTGTAGGGGAAAAAAGGGTCATTCAGTGAAATAGAGGACTTTCAAGAATTCTTGATGAAAAGACCAGAGTTGAATAGAAAATTTGATTTTCAAATACAAGACTCAAGTGGAACATGAAGAGGTAAACAGGAAAGAGAAAATCATAAGAGACTTATTAAGGTTGAACTGTTTACATTCCTGCATGGAAAGATGATATTTGTAACTCATGACACCTTTGTCAGTATTAGGGTAGTTGAAGGGGAAAAAATTATATGTATGTATATATAGATATAGATAGATAGATAGAGGACACAGGGTGAGTTGAAAATGAAGGGGTCATATCTGGAGAATAAAATTAAGGGGTGAGAGAGGAATATACTAGGAGAAGGAGAAAGGGAAGGTAGAATGGGGTAAATTATCCCACAAAAAAAAAACAGAAAAGAAAAGGCTCTTACAGTGGAGAGGAAACAGGGGAAGGTGAGAGGGAATGAGTGAATCTTATTCTCATAGGATTTGACTTAAGGAGAGAATAACATACACACTCAATTGGGTGTGGAAATCTGTCTTACCCTATAGGAAAATAGGGGGGGAAGGGGACAAGAGAGTAGGGGAATGATAGAGAGGAGGGCAGATCGGGAAAGGGAGTAATCAGAAGCAAATACTTCTGAGGAGGGACAGGGTCAAAAGAAAGAATAGAATAAATGGGTGGGTGGGATAGGATTAAGGGAAATAGGTTAGTTTTTCACAGCATGTCTACTATGGAAGTGTTTTGCATAACTGCACATATATAACCTGTATTTAGTTGCTTGCCTTATCAATGAGGGTGGGTGGGGAGGGAGGAAGGGAGAAAATTTGGAACCCAAAGTTTTAAAAACACATGTTTAAAAAAAATGTTTTCACATGCAACTGGGAAATAAGAAATACAGGAAATGGGGTACAGAAATCCATCCTGCCCTACAGGAAAATAGAAGGAGATAAGAGAAGCGGGGGAGAGATAGAAGGGAAGGCAGACTAGGGGAAGGAGTATTTAGAATGCATGCCATCTTGGGGTGGGGGAGGGGCAAGATGGGGTGAAAATTTGCAACTCAAAATCTAGTGGAAGTAAATGTTGAAAACAAAAAAAACAAAAATTACCATTAAAAAGAGAAGATAAAGACATGAAAAAGGAAACAAAAAACAAAAAACAAAAAAAAATAAAAATAAAAAAAGTTCTATCTTTTCTTTTAGTTTTGTCTTGAATTTGATCTTTGCTCTCTTAAGTCTATTCTGACAGTACACAAATTCATTCCGAAACAACTCCCACATCAGTAATGAGTCATTCTTGTCTGCTAAAATATAAACAATTTAATGTTTGTGATGTTATTCCATGATTGCCACATTTAGTGCCTACTTATTCTTTTCTCAAAGAAAGTTTTCACAATACAGAGATGTGAAGTATCTCTGTAGCCTACAGTTCTTTGACCTCCCTCATTCCTTATTTCTGATACATATATCTAATATATTTTTCACCAACCTCCTCTATTCTCACATGTACACTGAACTGATCCTATGATTAGACATTTGGAGCTACAAGGGACCTTATAGACCATTGTGTTCAACCCTCTCATTTTACTGATGAGGAAATGGAAACTTAGAAAGGTTATATTACTTATCCAGGATAATAGAGCTAGTAATTGTCCAAGGCCGGATTAGAACTCAGGTTTTCTGGATTCCAAGTTGAACATTATATTGAGTACAACAGGAGTCCAATTTGTGTCTTTGTTTGCCATACAACCCAGAGAGTAAAAGGCCCCAGACAGTTGTAGAAACAGCTTGTGTATCCCTTCTGGGGTTCACCTTGGTCCCAAGGAGTAATGCAGGACAGGAGGCAGGGATTTCTATTTCTAAGGGTGGATGAGTCCTTTTGCAGCATGAAATGTGTCCACAGGTGTGGTATCTACATCTGATGGTCCTCATGGTAGACAGCAATGTTAGTGGTTAAAAGGACTTGAGGTAGACTCTTCCTGGTGGTGCCTAAGGAAGTTTTCCCCATTTATGGACCTCTGTGTAGACCCATTCTCCTTACTGGAGGCTGCTGAAGAGGTGTCAGTTGGTTGGGTAAAACTTCTGATATCTGTTGGTGAATAGATAGCACAATGTGTTAATTAGGGTTATTTACTATGGGGAAATTGGATATCTAACTGGCATTTACATAGTGTGTGCCATGAAAATTTCATGGGGCTTGGCCAACCTCTCTGTGTGCAGTGTTTCCAATGTTCATGAGAGTAGTAAAAGCACCAGGTCACTTAATTCCAGTCTTAGTACATCTATCATTCTACTGCCCCTGCAGATTCAGAGTTATGTGAGATGTGAGAATACTGTTATGTATAGAAAGTCTTGAAATAATAAGTCCTTATAATTTGATACATTGGGGTACCTCTGCCACAAGAGTAATACCAACTCTGAGATCAAATTTCTAGAAAAGTTGTATAATAGCTCTAATAGTACCTAGTTTCTTACAAAAAAAAACTCTAACTTATACTTAATATCAGCAAACAATTACCAATACGTATTCAAAGAATAAAAATTTAGCATTGTAATAATATGTTAACAGAAAGTCCTTGTATTTCTCTTCCAATTCAAATTAATTAGTTTTGTTTGTTCAATAATATTTACATTTTATTGAAGCAAAATTATCAGTTTTATTTTCTATTTTCCTCTTTATCTCCTATTAGGCCATGAAATCTTCCTCTATTCATAGATCTTAAAAGTATTTTTTCCCCTTGTTCCTCCATTTAGAGCTTATCTTGGTATATGGTGTAAAGTGTTAATTGATACTTAATTTCTGCCAGATTGCTTCCAGTTTTCCCAGTTGTTTAATACTGTCCGACTCTTCATGACCCCAAGTTTACCAGGCCCTTTTATCCTCCACTGTTTCTCAAAATCTGTCCAAGTTCATGTTCATTGTTTCAATGATGCTATCTATCCATCTTAATATCTACTGTCCCCTTTTCCTTTTGCCTTCAACCTTTCCCAACATCGGGGTCTTTTTTTCTCCCAGTTTTCCTAGAAGTTTTTGTCAAATAATGAGTCCTTACCACAGAGTTGGACTTTGTATTCATTAATTGCTATACTACTATGTTCACTTGTTTCTCTATTGTTGTATATCTAATATATTCTACTGACCAAATGATTTTTTAATCATTAACAACTTTTTTTGGTGATTACTGCTTTATCATATAGTTTGAGATCTAATACTGGTAGGACAGCTTTTCTACTTATCTTTCTTCATTTCCCATGAGTTCTTCCAGATTCATTTAATTATTATTTTTCCAACTCTGTAAATGAATTCTTTGGCAACTGGATAGGCATGAACTAAATAACTTGATTAATTTAATTAGCATTGTCATTTTTATTAAATAGGCTTGGGCTACCCATGAGCAATTAATATTTCTAAGTGGAGACCTGTCCTACATCAGACAAACCACTTATGTAGGACTGTGTTTATTACTGAAAAATGTGTTTTGTTTTTCTATTAATATAGCTTCTATGTGCATCTTGATAGGTAAACTCCCAAGAATTTTATATATTCTGTACTTATTTTATTGAATTTCTCCATTTCGTCCTGCTTGGCTTTGTTGGTAATATAAAAAAAATGGTGAGGACTTTTTTATATTCTTTAACTTTGCTCAAGTTATTGTTTTAATTAATTTTTATTTAACTTATATCATCTGCAAAAATTAGTAATTTGGTTTCCTCTTTGCCCATATTTATCCTCTAAATTCTTTTTTTTGTCTTACTGCTATATCTAGCATTCCTACGACTATGTCAAATAGCAGAGTTGATAATACATATCCTTGCTTTACTCCTGACCTTAACCTGACTTTCATCCTTCTCGTAAATAATGCCGGATCTTGGCTTTAGATAGATACTACCTGCCATATTTTTTTAACACTAAAGAGAATTTTAATGCTTAAAGCTTCTATTTGGCATCCTCTTTCCCAGTCTATTCCTCATACCTTGCAGAGTGGGCACAAGCAGTCACAGGCTTTGGAACTTGGAGTACAGCAATAGATATCCCTACTTATTCATCCCACAGCAGTAACTGGGCCTGAATACTATGCCTACCCCACAAGGGGTAGCAAACACTGACTCTGAAAGAAAGGAACAGTGATTGCAAGGGAGGGGTAATGTGAAAAACTTGAGAAGGATGGAAAACTCAAATTGCCACTCAGAGCTACTGGATAAGAGGGAGCAAAATCAGAACTGAGAGAAAGAGGACTAGAAAAGAGGGTGAAGCCAGACCTTTTCCCCCAAAGTTTACTTGGGGTAAGGACCTAGCTAATCCCAAATAAGGAGGCTAAGGATACCTGCCATATTTGAAGAAAGAAATGGCAAACCAGTCCAGTATCTTTTCCAAGAAAATCCCAGATGGATTATGGAGAGTCAAAAATGACTGAAACAACTCAACAACAATAGCAACACCAATTATATTAAGGAAATATCTGTTTCTACATTTTCTAAGTTTGTTTCTTAAATATAAATGTGGGTTGTATTTTGTCAATTTTTTCTCAATCTATTGATTTGATCTTATTATTTTTGTTCTTCTTGTTATTAATATGGCCTACAAAATTTAAGGTTTTCCTAATATTGAACCAATCTTTTATTCCTACTATAAATCGTGTGTGTGTATGTGTGTGTGTGTGTGTGTAATCTTTTTGGTATATTCCTATAGGCATTTTTTTAATACTTTATTTAAATTTTACATCAATGTTTATAGGGATACTGGTCCATATTTTTCTTTTTTTAGACTCTCATTGGTTTAGGAACTGGGACCATATTTATATCACAGACTGAATTTGGTAAGATCCTTTCTTTTGCAACAAATTTTGTGATATTAAAATATAATGTATAATATAAATATATTGTATTACATGTTATTGTCATTGTTGTGGTTATTATTCATCCTTTACTTCCAAAGAGGACAAATGATATCACAAGGTGATATTTTGACTTGAGTGTAAATTAGAGCTGCTCAAAGTTGTCAGCTTCACTCTCTCTTCCTGAGTCATCAAAGTCCAGTGGCAAGATAAAAGTCAAGATGATTGCTGATGGCCTGGGATGTTGTGGATAACCTTGGCCTCTTCAATGTCTGACCAACCTCTAATCACTCCGCAGTGCCTGCTTCAGTTGCATTCATGGCCATTGGAACAAATTTTGCTCATCCACTCATTCCACCAGAGGAAGTTTTCACATGCTTGGGGTAGACAATCCCCCTAACTCACCAATGAGTTTGAAGCCTATTGGTTACCCTCAACATGGTTTAGCCCATCTGCTGAGACGGTTTTACCAGGATGTGGCTGATGTGCATGCTACAGCTCTTGGAGCCACCGGTGAAAGTTGAGTGCCAGGTGGACACCAAAGGTGGATGAGCAGCCCTGAAAGGGGTTCAGCAAACCTTCACACCAGAGGTGCTAGTCTTCCCTGAACACCAGTACACCCCCATTACATATTATATATATGATATGTTAATATTTTTGTTGTTCAGTCATTTTTCAGTCAAGTCTAACTCTTTGTGACCCCATTTGGAGTTTTCTTGGCAAAGACACAGGACTGCTTTGCCATTTCCTTTTCCAGCTCATTTTATAGATGAGGAAACTTGGGCAAATAGGGCTAAGTGATTGTCTCAGGGTCACACAACTAGTAGGTATCTGAGGTCAGATTTGAACTCAAGAAGGTGAGTCTTCCTGACTCCAGGTCTGGCATTCTATTCATTGTGTAACCAAGCTGCTAATATGTTTCAGAGGTAGGATTTGAACTTGGGTCTTCCTCATTAAAAATTCTATCCACTATACCACTTTACCTCTTAATGTCTGGTACCTGAGGTGCTTAATAAATTCTACTTTAGTATTTTTTAATTACCATGTAGAACTAATGATCACTACTTTATAATTTAAGATCTGGTAATTTTGTGCTCCCTCGATTTTTTTTTTCATTATTTCCCATGATATTCTGTTCCTTCAAATGAATTTTTTCTTCTATCAGGAAACCCTTTGGGGGTTTAAGTGCTATTAACATGGCACTAAATCTGCAAAACTAATTGATATAGTATAGTAACTTTTGTCATATCTCTGGTATTATTTAAATCTATTTGTATTTCTGTAAAGAGTGTTTTGTAGTGGTACATATGTCCTGAGCGTGTCTTGGTGGAACAACTCCCAGATATTTTATGCATTGTCAGATTATTTTGAATAGGTTTTCTTTCTATCATTTCCTCTTGGCTTTTAATAGTAATAGAAATTCTGATGATTTTGTGTATTTGTATTCTGCTACTTTACTGAAGTTACAAATTTTTCTTTGCTGATTTTATTCACAACTTATACCATTCGGAAATAGTGGAAAAGTTTGTTTTCTCTTGTAGTACTGGCACATCTAATTTCCCTCTCTTTATAGCTAGCATTTCTAGAAGTATGCCAAATATCAATGGAGGAGGCATCCTTGCCATGCCAATATACATACTGGGAAAGTTTCAAAGTTACATATAAACCAGTTCTGTGTGTGTTTTTATTGTTGTTGTATCACTGTTCAGTCAATTCACTTGGGGTTTTCTTGGCAAGGATAATGGAGTGGTTTGCCATTTTCTTCTCCAGCTAATTTCACTGATGAGGAAACTGAGGCAAATAAGGTTAAGTGACTTACCCAGGGTCTCATAACTAGTAAGAGTCTGAGGCCATATTTGAACTCAGGTCTTCCTGACTCCTCATGGTACTCTGTGCTTTGTGCTGTGTGTGTGTGTGTGTGTGTGTGTGTGTATGAGGGTGTATGTAGTTAAAGCCAAGGCTTTTTATGCTTTTTATGGGGTTTTTACCATGAAAGTATGCCACGCTTTGTCAATGAATTTTTTCATCAATGCTTTTTAAAAGCATTGTAATATTTTAAATATAGTATTATGTATCCACAACCTTTTATTATGTTAAAAAAAACTTTAGAAATTATACAAACATATATATTTTAAATCAACTTTTCCAGGGCTGTCTTACTAAAGAAACCAATTCCTCTATCAAATCTTTCACTAAGATTAATTGCTTTTTTTTAAGTGCAATGAATAAGCATGAATTTCATCTTCTAAATCAGTTTCATGAATCCAGATGAATGTGGCATTTTTGGCTTACCATTTTCTATTGCAAATAACAAAATTCAACAATTTGGTCAAAATGCAAATATATCAATGAGAGTTCCAAAAGAATGTGACTATATCATCCTGAATGCTACACCTTTACCTGCCTTACAAAATAAGATAGCAGATAAAATGTTATGTGACCCTGGGGAAGTCACTCAACCTGTTTGCTTCAGTTTCCTCAACTGTCACATAGGAATAATAATAGTACCTATTTACCAGGGTTGTTGTGAGGATCAAGTAAGGTAATACTTGTAAAAAACATTTAGCACAGTGCCTTGTACATAGCAGATGCTATATAAATGTGTGTATTTACATATATACATATACATATTGTATATATGTACTATATACACACTGCTATATATTTATTTAAATAGTGTGTGAACAGTGTGTATATATAAAGTATAGATGTACAATATGCAATATATATTTTATACATAATCTGTTTATCTCTCTATCATGTGTGTATGTGTGTGTGTGTGTACAACCAGGCAAATATAGATCCAGTACATGTTTTTAGAAGCTAACATTCTGTAGAAGGCAGCACTGAGTACTCTCCTTGCTCTTAGGGGGATCTAAGTTAAAATTCCATCTCTGACACTAGCTGTGCTACTATAAGCAAGAGTTTCAATTTCTCAGAGCTCCAGGCTATGCTTTTGTACATACTTTTTGGTACGTACATACAAAAAGAAGTTTGTTTTGGAACTCTGATTTCATCAGTGTAAGGAACTCCCAGGAAAGACCTTCCTATCCCTGCAGAATGGCAACAATTTGCACAGTTTCTAGTTGTAGGGACCTGCCTAAGGCACTGAGGGTTTGAGTGATTTGCTCAGGGACCTGAAGACAGTATGCATGAGGTGGGCCTCTGAAGCCAATTCTCAGTCCAGTAAGCCATGCTCTCTCCCATAACTCATTTATGGATGGAAATTTCCACACTGACAAATCAATCAAATTAGCAAGCATTTATAAAAAGCCTATTGTGCATCAGGCCCTGTGCAATGCCCTAGGGATACAAAACAGAAAAGGACCCAGTCCTCCAGGAGCCTGTAAAAATAGAGATTCTTGATGAATTAATACATTATAAAAGATAAAATGCTTTTATTAATCCTCTGAAAGCTACAAATAATTTATCTTTACAAAGACCCTTGGATTGAGTTGTTATGTCACAGTTTGTAAACCCTTTTAGGCACTCAACAAAGAGAAGACAATATTGTTAAATATTTTGCCAAATCATTATCATGCTTATCACAAACATGTGCCAAATGGAAGCCTTGCAGTAATTTCCCTTCCTCTATGCCCTTTGGGCTTTTCTTTGTGACTTCTACTAACTTAATTTTGGCTTTTTTTAGATGAAACTCCAAATTGCAGCCCCTCTGTTCTACTCTCTGAGATTACTGACCCACTATCTACAGAAGGGTAGGAACAACTGAAAGGGAATACTACCCTCAAACTGCTCAGATATTGACTTAGTCTCTATCTGTGTTCTTCTAAGCATATTGCTAAGCAAGGAGATTGGGGGAAGTGGTCTCCAAAATGTGCCCAGCATGCCCCCTCTCAAGGTTTTTTTTGGGGGGGTACCCTTTGTGAAGGAAGTCCCAGTGGCCCCACTCTAATGAAAATTCAAAAGAAGAAAAAGAACTTTCTGGTTAGATGCCTGAGGTGTTCTTCAACATCACCTGACCTCCTTGCATTTCTATTTTGAACATAACACTTTCAGGAAACACTTAAGGGCATAATCTACCTGCCACATACCATGACCACTGTCTAGGAAAGAATCACAATTCAAAAAGAAAAACAAAAAAACCCCAAACTTCCCACTATAATTGAACTCTCTGCCTTTCAATCCAGTACAAGGTATTTTAGGATCCAGTAATTACCGCAACCAACAGAAGAGTCTCTCACCAGAGTTTACATTGGTCTGAATTCCATTTTGATCACTTCACGTAATTGGTTTTAAGGTTCCAGGGGTGGTGGATGCCAGCATAAATCTACATAGCAGCTGTCATACTTCCATATTCACCTTTTTGTTTATAGAAATGTAGTTACCTTTATGAGTTGTGAGTAACGCATCTAGGTAATATTTTCACTTCAGTCAGCTTTTAAAGTTTACATGTCAAGCAACAATCATTCAATCATTAAGCATTTCTTAAGTGCTTAACCCTTCCACATACACATATGATCCCACTGCATTCCATCTTCTCCAGCAAATTGCTCCCACTCTCTCACTTATCTTCAATCTCTCCCTTACTACTGATTGTTTTCCTATCATCCCTTTTGTGGATAAATTCTTTATCATCTATAATCAATATCTTTGGAGACAGCTAGGTGGCCTAGAGCACTAGGTTTGGAATCAGGAAGTCTCATCTTCATGAGTTCAAATCTAGTCTCAGACACTTACTAGCTGCGTCACTTTGGGCAAGTCACTTAACCCTGTTTACCTCTGTTCCTCATCTATGAAATGAGCTGGAGAAAGAAATGGCAAACCACTCTAGTATCTCTTCCAAGAAAACTGCAAATGGGGTCACAAGGAGTCGGATATAACAAACAACTGAACAACAAATAATCGTTACCTTTACTTCCCTTGTTCTCAGTCTTAACTCTTTACAATCTAACTTTTAACTCCATAGTTCAACTGAAACTGCTGTCTCCTGAGTTACCAATGATATTCTAATTGTCAGATTAATGGCCTTTTTTCAATGTTCATCTTTGACCTCTCTATAGCCATTGACATTTTCCCATCATCTTCATCTCTGATAATTGCTGTATCCTTCTCTTTAAGATTCTGGGATACTACTCTATTCTGGTTCTCCTTCAAAAGATGTGACCACTACTCAGTCTTCTTTGACAGATCTTCATTCAGGTTATATCCACTAATGATAGTCTGTTCTGGGCCCTCTTCTCTTCTTTGAGAACTCTATACTATTTCACTTGCAGACTCATAAGCTCCTTTAGATTGAATTATTATCTCTATGCTAATCATTCTCAGATCTTATCCAGCCCTCCTCTCTCTCCCAGCCTCCTGACTCGCATCTCCAACTGCCTGTCGAATATCTTGAACTGGAAGTCCTGGATACATCTTAAACCCAATATGTCAAAAACTTGGCTAGTTATCTCCCCCACCACCACCAACCTCTCTCATCTTCCTAACTATGAGCTCCTTGAAATCAGGGTTTATCTTTTATCTTTCATTGTATTCCCAGTGCCCAGCACATAGTAGTTGCTTCATAAATGCTTGTTTATTTGACCATCATGTTCCACTGACTTCAATATACCTTTTATAGATGTATTTCATTCTACTGTCTTTTACATGCTTTATGATCTAATACAAGGGTTCTTTATAGAATTGTTTTCCTTTGTATTTTATTTTATGCATTTTTTTAAAATTCTGATAAGAGATCATTAGACTTTACTAGACTGCCAAAGGGGTCCATGACACAAGAAAAGGTTTTGAGAATGCCTGTTCTGACAAATTGGGTTACATGTTGTTCCCAGAGCTTCCAGTCCAAAATCTGTGCTGTCCTTGTTACACCATAATGGTATAAACTTCTGCCTCCTTGGCTTCCCATAGATTGTCTCCCTTCCCTGCAATTTACTGCCTTCTAATATGTCACCCTCTGTATTTCCTTACCCCACTAGTTGTTAATACTCTTCCCTCTTCAAATTATCTTTTATCTACTTATTGATTCTGTATCCTCCCAAGTAGAACATAAACTCCTTGAAAACAGGAACTAATGGTATGTAACGCTAGTGCCAAATTCAATGCCTTGAATGCAGTAAACAAGTAATTTTTTTTAAATGATAAAAGGCTGGGAGAAATGAGTATAGTTAATTTAATAGGAAATAAGCCAGTCAATCAGCAGACTTAGGATAATATTCCTGACCCTTAACTGCTAACCTAAAGCCTATGATCAAAAATATTTTAAAATTAGGTAACCAACAAATTTAAATATATATATATATATATGTGTGTGTGTATATATATGTATATATATACACACATCCTTATGCCAGAGGTCTTACTCAAGTCAAACAAGGCAACAAACATTTGTTTAACACATATTATGTGTCAGGCACTATGGTGAATGATAGGGATATGAAGAGGTAAGACAGGCTTAGCACTTACAGAGCATCCATTTTAATGGAGAAGACAACATGTAAATAATTAGATACCTTCTCTGTGTGTGTCTCCAAAAAGATATATAGATTATTTTTAGATCCTCTTATCCATTCCTAACCTCTAGGCTCACATATAGATATATAAATAATATATATATTTCTCTCTAGATATATCTGTATCTATTCATAAACATATCTATAAATATATGTATATTGCTGAGAGTAAAGAGAGAGAGAGACAGAGAGAGAGAGAGACAGAGAGAGAGAGAATGGAAAGAAACCAGGAGTAGAACTGAGGAAGAAAGGATCAGCTAGGTGGCACAGTGGATAGAGCAGGCCCTGAAGTCAGGAGGACATGAGTTCAAATCCGGCCTCAGACCAAACACTTGACATGTACTAGCTGTGTGACCTTGGGCAAGTTACTTAACCCTGATTGCCTCGCTAAAAAAACTAAAAGAAAAGAAAAGAAAAGAAATGAGGAAGAAGAACATTCCTGACATGGGGGACAGCCAGTGGAAAGATACAGAAACAGGATGAAGGGTTCTGGGAGGTTACCATAGTTAACTTCTTCTCCACCCAAAACCTAGAAAATATATACTAATTGGCAACTCTGCCTTTCTCATCATGAGTACTTATAGCTCAAGATGATAGTAGAACATTCAATGGCAATTCAATACATTTGAACAGGAAAATGGAGGTGAAATCCTTGTGCTTCTCCCAAATATCCTTTGCTCATTTTCTACCTGTGGATAGGGGTGGTAAGCATGGAATAAAGTATACACTACACTCCAATCCAACTGAATTATTCAGCATTCCATGGACAGATTCCATGGCTTCTTGTCTCTCTGCATTTGATCACAACATCCCTTATGCCTGGAATTCAAACTCAACATGTCAAAAATGTGCTATGACAGCCAAAAAACAAGGTCTTGGGTGGAACTGAGACATTTAGCTCCCAGATATAATGGGGTAATAATTCTGTTCTACTCAATCCTGATCAAGTAGCATTTGAAGCATTATGTTCAATTTTGAGCACCATGTTTTAGAAAGAGTATAGTTAATAATAACTATACTCATTCACAAGAACGAGAATACCCACAGCACAAACAGAATAGTGAATAGCCAGGAGTTCATCATAGAAAGATCAGCTGAAGGAACTGTGTACATTAGATGGGAGAACAGAAGACTTGAAGAAGAGGAACATTTTAACTGTCTTCAAGTATTTGAAATGCTGTCAGGTAGAAGAGGAATAAGATACCTGATTGGCCAACAAAGGCAGAAATAGGAGCACTGGGTGGAATTTGCAAAGATGCAAATTTAGAGTAAATTTGATTTGACAATAAACTTTCAAAGATGTAGAGCTAACCAAAAAATGGAATAGGGTTGTCTGGAAAGTCTTCCCTTTATTTCAGGCCTTCTAGCAGAGAGTGTGTAAATACTCTGTTGGTTATGTTATACTGAGCATTCTTTTTCGGTTACAGCCTAGTCTACACAATCGCTGATGTCCCTTCCAGCTCTAAAAATCCTGGTATTCTATTTTTATGTTTATATGCTATAAGCTCTTTAAGAGCAGGGATTATCTTTTAAGGGTTTTTGGTTTTTGTTTTGTATCCCCAACACTTATCACAGTGCCTAGAACAAAAACAGGAGCTTAAGAAATGCTAGCTGACTAATGTCCTCTTTCTCAACTCTATTGAAATCATAACTATTTATTATTTTAGGCTCAAATCAGATGTTACCTTCTCCATGAAACTTTCCTAACTCCTTCCCAGTCAGAATTGATCTATTTTTCCTCAGGATTCACATAGTACTTTCTTTGTGACTCTTTTATTATGTTCAATTTTGTGTTACAGTTGTTTTGTGATTATCTTATGTCTCCTACTATATACCAACAACAATTAGCATTTATCTTATACAGCTAAGTGCAAAGAATTGTTCCAAGTGCTAAGGAAGACATTAAGATAATGAAAGCCCCCTTTCATCTAGGAACCTACACTCTAGTAAGTAAATCTGCTTAACACAAACAAAAATGTGATTAGAACTAGAAACTGTGGATTGACAGCTAAGGTTGGAAATTGAAGGACCATAATTATACAACCTTATCATTTCTCTTTAAATTTCCTTAATATATACTTCCTTCCCATTAACACTTTCATTCTTTTTGTATGTTATTTCCACAAAAAAACCTAATTCATAAATTATATGTTAAGTTCAGAATCAAGTATTAAATCAGTCCTTAACCTCTGTGTACTTTAATTTCTAACTTTATGATTATATTTAATTATAGCAATAGACAATGCTATTCCATCAGGATTTCTAATTTAACATATTTTTCCTCTTACCTTAAAATACTATTTTCAGAGGCAGAATTTATAAAACTTTAATAATATTCATAACTACTGCTTCTAGTTAAGCTGATTTACTGTTGAAGATGACATATTTGCTTAAATAAACAAACTCAAAACATTAGTTGTAGCCCCAGATTTCTTTCCTAGTCAGCTGGTCTTTCTCTGAAGCTGCATTGCTTCTTATACAGTCTCTTTGATTCTCTCCCTCCTGACCCTTTCCCAACAATTGAGACTTTTTTTTTCCTGTTTTTCCCTCTGCTATCAAAATGCATTTGGGTATAGGGCTATATCTCCTCTTTCACATTCAATGAGATTTTCTTTCATATTCAATCTCTGGCGACTTTTCTGCAGTTGTCATGTAGCTGCTTTTTTTGAGTTTATATCATCTCTATCTTCTCTCTGCCACTATTTCATGGTTTTCTCCAGACAAAATTGATTCTATTTAGTTCAAGGTCCCTACTTTCTGTCTCTGCCCCTAATCTCTTCACTTATGTTTCTCTGTCCTTTCCTACTTCATTTGAAGAAAAAAAGTTATACTGTATACATTGAATAAAAAGCATACTTACATCGTAATACTTCAGTGGATATATGAGTTCAGCTTAATGTGTAGTCCCTCCATAGATCTCAGTCCATTCAAAATTTCTCATTTTGTACAATTCATATTCATGTCCTTCCATATATCCTCCAGAGAGTATATGCCCAACATGCTGAAGGCCTTTTTTTTTTTACATTTTGTAACATATGAATCACTATGCTCTCTACATGATAGCCTTCATTTTCACTTTATCAGTGGTTCACTTCATTTATGAAGTGTATTTCTTGCATGATATTCTTTGGCTATTTCTTGCATGTAGATTGTCACTGGAATCTTACTATAGCCTATCTATGGGAATCTTTACATTTAACTTTGGCTAAGAATGTTTTGTAATGTTGCGTCTTTGCAAGTAGACTAGAAAGTATTTTATACTGCCTGTATGTAGTTATTTTAAATGAAATCTCTTTTTCTATTTCTTCCTGATGGATTTAGTTAATAATATACATAAATACTGATGAATTGTGTCAAGTTTCCTTTTTATATACCCTCAACTCTGCTAAAATTGTTAACTGTTTGAACTACTATTTTTAGTTGACTCTTTAGGATTTTTCAAGTAAACTATCATTTCATCTGCAAAAAAAGGAATAGTTTTGTTCCCTATTTGTCTATGCTTATTCCTTCAGTTTCTTTTACTTGTCTTACTACTAAAGCTAGCATTTCTAGTACAATATTTTATAGTAATGGAGACCATGAATATCCTTACTTCCACCTAGATCTTATTGTAAATGCTTCTAGCTTATCCCCATTACGAATAATGCTAGCTCTTGGTTTTATATAGATACTACTTTTCATTTTAAGGAAAGCTCCATATATCCCTATGCTTTCTAGAGATTTTTTAACAGGAGTGAGTGTTATATCTTTTCTAAGACTATTTTGCATCTATTGAAATAAGCACATGTTTTTGTTGTATTTGTTATTAATATGGTCAATTATACTTATAGTTTTCTTAATATTGACTCAGCCGTGCATTCTTGGTATAAATTCAGCCTAGTCATAGTGTATGATCTTTGTGATACATTGCTATAGTCTCTTTGCTGGTATTTTATTCAAATTTTTGTATCAATGTTCATTAGGGAAATAGGTCTCTAATTTTCTTTCTGTATTTGAACTCTCTTTGGTTTAAATATCAAAACTATATTTGAGTCATAGAAGGACCCCGTTTTTACCTATTTTTTCCAAACAGTTTATGTACAGTTGGAAATAATTGTTCTTGTAATATTTTCTCCTTGACCTGGGAACTCTGGAATTTGGCTACAATATTCCTAGGAGTTTTCCTTTGGGGATCTCTTTCAGGAGGAGATCGGTGGATTCTTTCAATTTCTATTTTGCCCTCTGGTTCTAAAATATCAGGACAGTTTTCCTGGATCATTTCTTGAAAGATGATGTCTAGGCTCTTTTTTTGATCATGGCTTTCAGATAGTCCAATAATTTTTAAATTCTCTCTCCTGGATCTCTTTTCCAGGTCAGTTGTTTTTCCAATGAGATAGTTCACATTGTTTTCTAATTTTTCATTCTTTTGGATTTGTTTGACAGTGTCTTGATTTCTCATAAAGTCACTAGCTTCCAATTGCTCTATTCTAATTTTTAGGGAAATATTTTCTTCAGTAATCTTTTGGACTTCCTTTTCCATTTGTCCAATTTTGCTCTTTAGGGCATTCTTGTCTCATTGGCTTTTTGGACCTCTTTTGCCATTTGGGTTAGGCTATTTTTTAAGGTGTTATTTTCTTCAGCATTTTTTGGGGTCTCCTTTAGAAAGCTGTTAACTTACTTTTCATGATTTTCTTGCATCACTCTCATTTCTCTTCCCAGTTCTTCCTCTACTTCTCTTACTTGTTCCTCAAAATCCCTTTTGAGCTCTTCCAAGGCCTGGGACTGATTCATGTTTTTCTTGGAAGTTTTGGATGTAGAAGCTTTGACTTTGTTTTCTTCTTCTGGTTGTATGTTTTGATCTTCTTTGTCACCAAAGTAAGATAATATAGTTTGACTCTTTTTGTGCTGCTTGCTCATGATCCCAACCAATTACTTGAGTTTTAAACTCTTTGTTAAGGTAAGAGTCTGTTTCTAATGTGGAGAATGCACTGTCCCAAGCTTCGGGGGTTTGTACAGCTGTTTTCAGAGATACTTCTAGGAAATAATTGTTCTTTAAATGCTTCGTAGAATTTGCTGGTAAATCCTTCTAGTTCTGGGGTTTTATCTTCTTTGGGAATTCATTTATGGCTTCTTAAATTGCTTTTTTCTAACATAAGATCACTTAAGTATTTTGTTTCCTGTTCTGGGCATTGAGCAATTTATATTTTTGTAAATATCCATCTATTTCATTTAGATTATCAGTTTTGTTTGCGTGTAGTTGGGCACAATAGGTCCCAATAATTGCTTTTATTTCTTCTTCATTGATTATGAATTCACCCTTTTCAATTTTGACCTGTTAATTTGGCTTTCTTCCTTTCTTTAAAAATGAAATTAGCTGATAGCTTGTCCTTTTTTTAAGCCCCTACTTTTCTCTATTCAATGATTATATATTGTTAATTTTCTCTCCTTTAATAATCTCTCCTTTGAGTTTCAAGATTTCTACTGTGTTGTTTAATTGAGAGATTTCAATTCATTGGCTATCTATGTCAGTTACATGCCTACTTTGCTTGAAATACTGCTTGGGTTCCATTGCCCAAATTTTGTATGTTGTCTCATTGCTGTCATCTTTAATAAAATTATTGATTGTTTCTATGAGATGTTCATTGTTCCATATCTTCTTTAGGATTCAGTTTTCAAAGATACTTTATTGAATGTAAATTTTATTATATTATGGTCAGTAAAAGATACATCATGTTTTTATGCCCTAATACACGATTAATTTTTGTGAAATTGCCATAATCAACTGAGAAATTGCTATACTTTTTATTCCCATTTGATATTCTCTATAGATTTGTCATAACTAACTGTTCAAAAATTCTTTTCAAGTAATTCATTTCTCTTTTACTTATTTTTGTTAGATTTACCTGAGAGGAATAAATTGATATCTCCCATGATTAAGGTTTTACTCTGTTTCCTCCAGTAATTCACTTAACTTTTCCTTTAAGAATTTAGATTCTGTGCCATTTCATGCATATATGTTTAGTAGTGATATTAATTCATTGTCTATGGCACCTTTTAGCAAAAGTTAGTTTTTCTGTTTATCTCTTTTAATCAGATCTATTTTTGCTTTTGCTTTATTTGGGATTGATTGTTACCCCTGCCTTATTTACTTCAGCTGAAGCATAGTAGATTCTGCTTCAGTCACTAATTTTGTGTGCATCTTTCTGTATCTTTCTTATAAAAAAAATATTGTTGGATTCTGGCTTCAAATCCATTCTTCTATCCTTTTCCATTTTGTGGGTGAGTCCATTCCTATTCATAATTATGACTGCTAACTGTTTATTTTCTTCCATCTGCCCCCTCTTATAGAGTCTTTCTTTGCTTCTGACTGTCTCCTGTAATTTACGTATCTTTTTATTCCTTTCCCCTCCTATTTCTTTGTTAGGTAAGATGTATTGCTGTGCTCAGCTGAGTGTTTATGCATATTCTTCCCTCCTTAATAAGTTCAGGTCAGAGTGAAGTTTAAGCATTGCCTGCTCCTCCACTTGTTTTATACACTCCTCATTAAGTAATCCATTTATGTGAAATAATTTTCTCCATTCTTCCTCTCCCTTCCCCACCCTTTCTGTTCTTTTGTGATCATCAAACATAACAGAATTGTACCTATGTCCTCTAGAATCCCTTTCTGAACCCTGATGATAGATTTCTGGAGGGAGACATGTCTCATCTCTCCATATGAGAATGTAAAAAGTTTAATCTTGTTTAATCCTTTATGGTTTCTTGCTCAGGTTTACCTTTTTTATGCTTCTCTTGACCCCTGTGTTTGTAGTTCAGATTTTCTACTTAACTCTAGTCTTTTCATTAAGAATGATTGGATTTCCTCCATTTCACTAATGATCCACTTTTTCAAAACCCTGTAAGATTATACTGAGTTTCATTGGGTAGTTTATTCTCTGTTGCAAGCCTAGATTCTTTGCCTTCTGGGATGGCCCATCTCAGAGAGCTCTCTTCTCCTTTAAAGTAGTGGATGCCAAATCTTATGTGATCTTGACTCCTTAGTACTTAAACACTTTGTTTTTGGCTGCTTACATTGTTTTTTCCCCTGACTTGGAGCTCTGGGTTTTGACTATAATTTTCCTGGGAGTTTACACTGTGGGCTTTCTTTCAGGAGGTGATGAGTAAAATGTTTCAATTTCTACTTTGCTGTCTAATTTTAAAATATCTGGACAATTTTCTTTTAAGACGTTTTGAAATATTATGTCTAAGATCTTCTTTTATTCAGGACTTTCAGGTAATCCAGTGACTCCTAAATTCTGTCCTCAATCTGCTTTCTAGGTCAGTTGTTTTTCTCATGAGATATTTCACATTTTCTTTTATTTCTTTCAGTTTTTTCAACTTTGTTTTATTTTTTCTTGATATCTAATAAAGTCACAAGCTTCCATTTGACCAATTCTAATTTTGGAGGAATTATTTTCTTCAGAAAGGTTTTGAACCTCTTTTTCAAACAGGTAATTCTTTCACATCTTTATCCCTAGTTCTTGCTTCTTGTCCCACTACTGCTTTCATTTGTTGTTGTTGTTGTTGTTGTAGTTGTTGTTTTTAAATAATTTTTAGCACTTGCTTTGACTCTTCTAGGAATTCTTGTTGGAATTCCTAGCTGCATTTTTCTATGAAGCTTTGCTTGTAGATTTTTCAAGTCGTTTTCTTCCATGTTTGTGTTTTGATGCCACAATAGATCTTTATGGTGGAATTCTCTTTTTGTTTATTTGTTCATTCTTCAAGTCTACTTCTTGACTTTGCATTTTGTTAGTGTTGGACTCTGAGTACTTGTGGCGGTTGGGGGTGATGTTTAGCCTGAGCTTCTGTTCTCTTATATCCTGTTGATTCCAGTGTTTCCAATGTGGTGTGATGGAGATTGACATCTGTTCACTATTCTATTGATCTAAGATAAGCAAGTTTCTGACCCATCTTTGGGTCTGTCAGCTTGTGCTTCATTGATAGTTTCAGAGCAACTGAACTGAAGGCTTGCCTTTGGATTGGGCTTCCTGGTCTAATGATTCCACTGGAGGCTGACACGCCAGGCCAAAACCTAGAAGTGAGTCACCATTCTGCTCCTGGGATGAGAACCAAATAGCTATGGCCAATACTCACATTAGGTCTGGTGTATTTTCTAAGTCTTTGTGGAGAATATTCAGTGAGGCATTTGGCTATACTGCTTCCTCTCCCTCTTTCATCTTGATTCTGCCTCTCCTTGGGTCTTTGGGCAACCCTCACCTTTTATTTTCTTCCTCCTCTTCAACGTAGCCGTCAAGTTGCATATTGAGTGATATACAGACCTGTGATTTCATCTATGTGGGGAAGTCTCTTCACCAATAAACTATATAGAAATATATAATAGCAATGACAACATTACATATTTGTATAGTACTTTAAGATTTTTAAACCATCTGTCTCAACTCTAAAGTAGGTAATATTTTTACCTCCACTTTATAGATGGGGAACTGAACACAATGCAAAACAGGCCTAAAAGATAACGTGTAAGAGATGTTGTAGAAGAGATTCTCAGTCAGGTATGGCTGGGCTAGACTACCAGATGGCTTCCACTTTGTGATTCTGTGACAATCAAAGAGGTTGAAGTGACTTGCTTACACAGCTAGTAAATATCATAACCAGGACGCAGACTCAGTTCTCCAAGACCAAGTAACATAACACACATTAAAAAATGGTTTTATTTTTTTAAAAAAAAATTAGATTTAAATCTTATTTAAATTGCGATTCACTTACATAGAGTGTTTATCATGTAGCATTTATGAAGGATTTTACATGTTCAATATAATTGGGGGATTAGCCACACACATTGCTTCTGTGATATTTCACCATTTGTTTTCACTGCAAAGACAAATTTGAGTGTCTTCTGTATTAATCCTCCCTACCCACTCACTCACCTGATCCACTCCATTTTTTTGTCACTTCCTCTGTATTTAAATACCTTTTCTGCTATTACCATGAAAGTAGATTTCTTCTCTATATTGGATCAAATAAAATAAAACATACCACATTAAGGAAGTCCAGTTTTCCAAAGGTGATGCTAATAGAACACAAGGCCACAAATCATACACTTTGACCTGATTCTATAAAATGGATTTGAATTTGATAAATTCTGCTGTTGTGATGAACGAGTATAAAGGTACTGATGTCATTACTTGTGTTTATTTCAGAGCCAGAGGGGAAAATAGTTCCATAATCACACCACAGATGAATCACCATAATATAGTCAGTATGGTGTGGGTAAGAAAGTATAAACTTTTCTCTTCCTTCTTCCAGATTCTGAATTATTGGAATTATGAGAGATTCCTTACCTGGGTGGTCAGTAATATGCATGAATACATTACTACTATAGTGATAACTTCTCATTGAGATAGTTCTTTAGACAAGTGCATATACCTTTACCTTCATATTATAATTTCATCATTTTTGTTATCTCTTCACTGATGTAGATTTTAAATCTTCTATTATTTAATAGGAAATCTTTGAATTATGGTGACTGAAAAATTCATCATCATGTGGCCTGCTTGGTGATGAGAATTCCCCAAATTTAACTAGCCTAGTCCTTGGACAACAGATCCACGCTATGTCACTGAACCCATACCCAAAGTTGTCCTGCCTTGGCAAGACCTTCTACAAGTCATGGTCACTTCTGTGCCAAAATGAAGGATCATTGCTGGACTTTAATGAAGTCATGTGATGGAGATTTAATATGGTAATGGCTATCCCACAACAAGGCTTGGTAATTCTCTAATAAAATATTTTGTCAGTAAGATAGCTATTTATATTAGATTAGAGGCTCAAGAGCAGAGCTGTCCCTAGCACAGGGTCCCCCACTGTGGGGGTGTCCCAGATAGCCCCATATAGTTTGGGGGCCTCCAGTTGTGTTTAGACATCACAGGGGCTGGTAGAGAACTATAAGAACCGGAGAAGAACAGTTGGAGGAAAGCAGTCACCCCCCTTAATCCTTGTAGTAAGGCAAGGGGCAAAGCATATCCCATATGAGTGAATAATATCAAAGCATCTGTGAGTTCTGATCTTACATAATTGGACTTTGATTGCATTTTCCTATGAAAGAGATAAACCGCTCTTTGACAACCTCATTAGGAGGACTTGGAGATATCTATTGAGCCATGCCAACACTTCATTAAGAATGAGAATATCTCCTTTACCTTCACTGATTAAGGGTGAATTGAGTGACTTAGGCTATTATTATTAGGGTTTAATTTGATAGCATAGATTCTTATGGGTTAGAGTTATCTCTTCGTGCTGAACCTGTTTAAAAAGGTGTTGGAGGGAGGAATCAGTTGCAGAGTTGGCCCTTTTTCAGAAAGCAACAGAACCAAGAGAAGAACAGAATCCAAAAATGAGAAAGATCTCTATACCTACATTATCTCCCCTTCTAGGAGCCACTAATTATTGACTTGGGGCAGAAATACATTGTAGATATGTACTGTCACCCACAAAGCCCAAAAGAAGAGTTCCTGAGTGAGAGTTTGGAAAAAGATTGGCATAACTTCTTAGCCCATATAATGGCAGTCATTAAGATAGGAACCATAAGTATACAGGAGATATAAGTTTTTTAATCTTAGCTTTTTGGATGGACACCCCTTTACCCACATCCAAGAAAAATGAGACATAAATTCTATTCTGCAATAATAATTATATTAGCTAACATTTAGATAATACTACATGCCCAGCACTATGTTCAGTACTTTACAATTCTAGGAGGTGGGTGCTATTATAATCTTCATTTTACTGTTGAGGAAACTGAGGCAAACAGAGATGTAAATTGGTTAGGGGGAATGACACCAATATTGAACCTGGTTTACTTAAGTCCAGAACTTCAGGTGTTTGGCTATAGATTTCATGTTGTATACATGCAGGCATACACATATTTGACTGCAAAAACACTCTTTGCAAAGGAGATTTCAAGTAAAAATAAAGATGTTAAAATTAGACACTGATTTCCTTTTTTCCTTGACAAATGCTTAAATGCTTAATTTTTTGGTGATGTCCATTTTGCCTCTTCAACAGATTTTTGTATTTTTGCTCATTATTTTTTTTCTGTCACTTTCCTGAGTTCTATGAGAAGCTACTCTAGAGACCTCCCACTCTGAGACATTGGCTGATCTCAAGACTACTGAGATTACAACAGATATTTCTGAAGCTAGTCAAGATTGTTGTAAGAAGCTTCCATGAGCAGGCCAACTACTCTTAGATAATGGCCACTTCCCAATATTGCCATATGTAAGCCAAGGCTGAGCAGCCCCAAAGACAAATCTTGAGCACAATCCTCTGCATCCTGGCTAACCTCCAGGAATAGATCAAAGGTAAGACTTTTCTGATTACAAGTTAAAAGCAGGGCATTTTCTGCCTAAAGAGATGAGCCACAAATTGTACTACATATTCCTCATAGACCTGGAAACTCACTCCATGAATGTAGACAGATGAGTGAAAAGAAAAACTTTTGTTTGGTTCCTCCTATGTGCCAAATATTGTTCTAATTACTGGGGATACTAAAAGAAAAGTGAGACGGTCCCTGGTCTCAAGGGGCTTATATCCTAAAAGAGATAGATAATCCATAAAGCAGAGTTCAGCTGCCAGGGCAGAGGGAAGGGAGTTGAAAGATTCCCCTTGGTGCTAGTTTCTGTTGGGCTCTGCAGCTTATCACAGATAAAGAATTATCTTAGGTTTAGTAGAAACATCCAAAACAAATTCATTGAAGCACTCTTTTCTAAAATCTTAGTACCTATGAGTTGTACTGTATTCATTAGACTATGAGTTCCTTGAAAGCAGGTACTTTATTCCCTTTTTGGTTTTAGTGGTGTGGCAGAAGCACTTACTTGTGACTATACATTTAGAGAACATCAGTTATTAAACATTGGGGAATAGATTAAAGACTGTTACCAAGGTCACTTAGCTAACAAGGAGGACTAAAACTTTTCTCTAATTCTCACAAACTGTTAAACTTTTCCAAAACAGAAATTGTGAACCAAATATAAGCAATCTCAGCTGTCTCTGTAGTCTAGGACACCAAGAACCCCAAAGAAGGTTAAAAACTCCATGAAGATATGCCTATCACTTAGTACCCTCAAAATTCACACCTCTTTTTTTTCAGTGCCTGGAGATCCAACCTCCAAAATGCAGAATTTCATTCAGGCCACAATAGCACCAGTATAGGCTGCACTTTGTACTGTTTGGCCAAATGACTGAGGAATAGAGAAAAGGACCCAGTACCTAGCCGGGGCCAGTTCTATGCTCCCAAAAGTCACATGGGCGGATATCTATGCTATTGAAATGTGAATTACCCAGCATAGAAGGAAGCTGAGGTGCTTTGAGATCCAGCTACCAGGGCAACCATCATCAGAGAGGATGGAGGCAGGAAGAAATAAGGTAGCAACTGAAATTGCCAAAGATTTCAAGAGCAAGAAGCTCAGAGACCTTGAGTATAAGTAGATATATCAACAAAGTAGGAGATATGGCCTCCACATCTGGTGATAACACAAATGCAGGACAGTTGAACAATTATATTACAAGGACAGCAATAGGGAGACGAGTAAGAGACTTCATTGGAAATGTATATAATGGCACAGGGGTGAAGGCAGCAACCAGATGAAGATGATGGTGGGTCTCAAGTTACAGATTAAACATCATAGAACCTCACACAAGCGAATCAATTTTTTTGTGTCTGTGACTAAATTACAAAGTAGGAGGGTGCATGGAAGGGGAGAAGATGAATAGAGGGGAGTGTTTGATGTGCCCTGGTCAAGTCCAGGGCTAGCAATGTGGAGAAGGTGACTCAGTGACTCTTTTGGGTCCCTTCAGAAGAGGAGAGCTCATAGGGGAATGGGTGAAAAGGGCCTAAAAATAAATAGGGAAAGGGGGCAGATTTATTTTGGAGAGAAGAGGCAGTGCCACTGATGAAATGTTCCTATGAGTGAAGGAAGAGATATTGTGGAAGGAGATGGGCACGTTGCCCAGGCTATTTCTGTGAGTATTTGGTGCTTGAAGACACCAGTAGTCCTGACCAGGAAGTGAGAAGTCCTGAAATAGTCCTATCACCTACAGGGTTTGGTATTTTTTCTGGGAATGAGGCAGAATGGAAAGGGGAATAAGCTCTACATGGCAGTTGCAGAACCTGCTTAGAAGGGAGATGCCAGGTACCTTGGAAGTTTGGATTTCATGAGGAATGTAGAAAATAGAAAGGGATTGGAGATGTATAGAAGCCATGAACCAAAGAATGAGGCCTAGAAAAGACAGAAAGGAAAGATGAAGAGTAAAGAGAATGAAGAAGAGAAATCCTCTCTGCAAAGGAGTACAAAAAAATGAAATAAAAAGCACTAATTAACAAGATTAGTTGAAGAGGAAGAAAGGAGATTCTATTTGATAAAAGGGGAAAAGGGTAGAATTAAATAACCATTTAAAAGCAGGAAAGAAATAAGAACTAATAAGCAAAACTTCAGAAGGAAACAAGTAAAAACAACACTTAAAAACAATATTAGAAACAAATAGAATGTAAACCTAATTCTTACAAATTTAAATGTGAATGGATCAAACAACCAAATAAATGAAAAAGTAAAAGAAAAGATAAGAAAACAAAACCCCACAATCTATTAGTTACAAAAATTTTCTCAGAATAAAACTGACAGAAGAAAAAGAAATTACTATGCATCAAATGAATCCAAAAAAAGCAGTACTTGCAATCATGCTATCTGATAGAATAAAAATTTTAAAAGGATAAAAAAGGAAACTAGATTATGCTGGAAGTAAATTGGGTGGGGGGAGAGGAGAAACCAATATCAGTAATTAACTCATATGATCCAAATGTTTTCACATCAAAATTCATAAAGGAAACATTAATAGAGTTACAGATACATAGACAGCAACACAATAGTGACAGGAGACTTCATAGTCCCTCTGTCTGTTTTGGATAAGGCTAACAAAGATAAACAAAAGAAGAAATAAAGAACTGAAGAAATTGATAGGAAAAAAAAAAGACCTAATCCCTGTATGGTATCTTCTAAACTAAAAAAGAATATGCTTATTACTCAGCACCACATGGAATTTTTACAAAAATTGATCATGAATTGGGGCACAGAGGTACTTCATACAAATATAAAAGGGCAGAAATACCACAGAAATAATAAAAATGAAACAACATGCCAGAGTTTCTGTGATGCAGTTAAAGCAGCCTTTGGAGGAAAATCAGATCTCTACAAACATACATGAACAAAAAAGAAAAAGGTAAGAATAATTAACTAAATATGCCTATTAGAAAACCATAAAAAACCATAGAAATAACCAAGACCAACAGCTGATTCTTTAAAAAGATTTTTTAAATGAATAAATATTTAGCTAATCAGGGCCAAAAAATCAATGAAATGGCAAATGAGCAAGGTAAAATCATAACAAAACTGAGAACACAAAAGAAACAGAGGAATACCTTTAAAAATATCAAACACAAGCTATCAGAAAAATAAAGAGAAATTTACTCTTTAACCTTTATTTTAATAATTTGGTGACTTTAAGAAGGATAGAGAAGTCATTTAGCATGAGACAGCTTCATATTTTAAAGATATTTGATTTTTCATTTTGTTGCATCTCAAAACGTTTAAAGGAAAATCAAATGTCCTAAGAGTTCATAAATGCCCCATGCTATATACTCCTCTATCTGTTAAAGCCACCAAAGCAACTAGGGACAGAAACTGTAAAGCTTTGGCAAAGGTAAAATTAAATCACCTGGGCTAAGAAGAAAAGTAGTTGAATGAGGGAAAACATCTTTGTACGAATTATCTCTGATAAGTTTTTGCTATCAAAGAAATAAAACAATTTAAATATAGATGTGTATATGTGTATGTGCATGTATATAAATGATAGCCACACTACCATAGATCAAGGTATATGCCAAAGTATATGAACCAACAGTTGTCAAAATAAAAATTGCAAAGAATCAGCTACGACATGAAAGAATGCTCCAAATCACTAATATGAGAAATGTAAAACATTCCTGAGGTTTCATCTCACACCTTGCAAACTGGCAAAGATGACAAAAATGGCAAGTCATTTTTGGAGGGGTTGTGAGATGATAGACAAGCTACCACATTGTTGGTAGAGCTATGAAATATGAAAGAAATTTGGAATTATGCAAATAAAGTAATGAAAATGTCCAATTCCTTTTGAACCAGAGCACTCAGGACTTCCCCAACACTTCCCTTTCTTGAGGTGGGAGGCCCACAGATGTCCCATGCAGTTTGTACCTATTTTCATACTTTTTCAATTCAATCAGGTGCTGGGAGTTTTTTGCTTTTTTTTTTCATTTTTGCCTTTAAAAATACTGTTCAATGGGATGACTCTCTGCAAAGGGCAAGGGAGAGATATGGAAACTATGATGATGTAAAAAACAAAAGATTTCAAATAATTTTAAGAGAGAGTATTACCTCTCTAGCCTCTGAAAATTAATCCCTTAAACTCAGGACTCTCCTCCTACCATGTCTGTGTCAGATCCTGACAATATCACTAACCTCTTCCAGATTCCCTTCCCTCATTTCCATCCTCATGCATCTACACTCCATCTGCTGGCCAACTGTCCTGCAAACTTGTATCACAGGAGATTCCCAGATAAATGGCAGTGGTGGCATGTGCCAGCCTTAGAGTGATTAATGGTATTTATCTCTCCCTGTACCAATCAAATGAATTTACTGAAGGTGCTGAAATTCCTAGTTATGGCTTTGTCCAAAAGAAAGGAAGAAATGAAAGAAAGAAAGAAAGAAAGAAAGAAAGAAAGAAAGAAAGAAAGAAAGAAAGAAAGAAAGAAAGAAAGAAAGAAA
>NW_020948910.1:2385748-2429587 GCF_900497805.2 Vombatus ursinus | reverse complement strand
AAAGAAAGAAAGAAAGAAAGAAAGAAAGAAAGAAAGAAAGAAAGAAATTAGAATAAAAAAGTAGAACATATCATGTGAACCAAATTCCTTACATAAAATGGAATCAGAGCCAATCATGCCAGAATCTGAAGACATTTTATAAACCACACAGACCAACCCATAACTGAACAATAATTCCCTCTAGGACATTCCTGATAAATAGTTGTCTAGCTTCCACTGAAAAGGAACCCATGATATCCTATGGCAACCATTTCTATATTTTGCACAGTTCTAATTTTTAGGAAACTTTAAGTTATATCAAACCTAAATCTGCATCTTTCAAATTCAACCCATTACTCCTACTTTTGTCTTCTGGGGTCAAGCAGAACATTTCTAATCATACTTATTTATACGTAACAGCCCTAAAAATACAGCTAAGTCCTACTTAAGTCTTTTCTTTCTTATGTTATATATTCTCATTTCCTTCATCCTGTCCTTCAATGGCATGATTTCTGGGCCAGTCACCTGATCTCCTTTTGCATGCTTTCTCATCTAGGAATATATAAATTCATTGAGTGGAGTAGGGGAGAGTTGGCCTTTGACCAATCCCTCACCCTATGTAGGATCTAATGGTAGAAAATAAGAGGCAGATAACAAGTATTAAACTAAGTTGCATATGAGATGTATATGCTTTTACAAAGTATAAACAATTCTTCATTGATTGGAAGGAGAAGCAATTATTGGCTGAGTGAAAATTGGACATGCTCACTTGATCTGTAGGCAGTTCAGGAAAAACTCAGCTCCTGGGACAGAATTGATCTTTTTATCTTGATGAGGAGGAGGGGATTTCTCTCTTCTCCCACTCCATTGATCACTGTGTTAGTGGCAGAGCTATTTTGTTTATTTTGTTTGTTAATAGTGTGTACACATGACACACTGTTGGATTTAATCTGCATTATTAACATTTTCTCCTCCACTTTCTTAAGTCTAGCCAATCAACAAATAAAAAAATCTATCCCTGATTTGTAACATTTGCTGATTTCCAAGGTATAAACACACACTGAAAATTTAACAATAAACTTTCATGGAACCAAAGAAATTAGATTCAGAATTCCTCTGGGTGAACCACTCTGTAAAGGTATTAATAGAAGAAAACATCTCTAGTAAGATAGATCATCGTTCCTGATAGAAGAGCATAGATTTATAAGCTAAACTCAGGGAATAAAAACCAGATATGACTCTGAACTCAAAAATCAGGTACTAAAAATGTAAAATAGTTTTTATTTCCAATTTGCTTTAGTTGAATAACATGACTTCCCATATTTCACACCAGTAAATATGACATTAGCTTATAGAATATATGCATATTAGTATAGATTCAGCTTTGACTTCAAAAACCACTTAAGAATTCTACCTTAGAAGTGCAGGTCCTTATTGGCAAGAGAAAAACATGTCCTGTTCATGACCCAGAAAGAAAGCTTTTTCTCAGAACTGAATGAACCTACCAATACCAACACCCATAAGAAATTTCTGATCATTTACCAAACCATCAAATGTGTCACAGTCTATGAAATCATCAAAACAGAACCACACCAAACAATTTGACACACTATAGCATGATGGGATACGATGGTAAAGGACAGCATATGTATTAGTATGCAAAGAAAACCTCAGTACTTTCCCCTTCATTTGTAAAAGAATCCATAATTCTGCCAGCAAATTGCCCTGTCCAGGGACTATCTCTCTACCTGATGAGATTTCAAATATGCAATTTTTCTTTTACACCGAAATACCTTCTAGATATAAAGCAGATCTCCTCCTCTAATGCTATAAAAATGCTACTCTAATATTTGATAGGAATTACTCACCCACCACTACAAAACATGCAATAAAAACATGGTTTTGAGGAAGGGAAAAACATTTTTTGAACAAGTCAGAGATTACTTAATGATCACTCACTAGAATAAAATATAAATCCAATGCCAAATAGTGATGGATTATGCTCCACAGAATGGCCAGTGTTATTTACCTCCTTTTGGCTCTCTAAGTCATGTGCTATCCTGGTATGTATGAAACTGAGCATAAAAGTAATTGAAAAGTTGAAGGTTGAACACCAATTGATTGATATGACTCCTGGAAACACACTTTTCTGTTTAGATAGTCAGTGATAAATTCAATTATACCTAGGATAGCACCTCTTTTGGAAGGACATCAGTCCAAAAACTGAATATTCTTACCATTGATTTTAGACAGGATTTGAAATTTTGAAACTATCTGCCAAGGAGACTACTTTCCTTTTCAAACTGTGGGTGGCATCCATCATCAGACTTTATTATGCAGGATCTAAATAGAATTCTGTTCAGAAAGGGAAAAAAAGCATTAGAAGAGAGATGGTATTTCTGAGGCAGTGTGATTGATATATTCTTAGTTTCTTAGTTACACAACTATAGTTTAAAAATTAAGATATTCCCACCTATAAAATATTCACATTTTGAAGTGCCATCTCCTTCTGTAATTTTCCACTTTGTTGCTAAGTTTTCCCTGTTAGAAATTTTTATGTATTTTGGTAAGTAGCTACCAGAAAGAGATATTAAGGTTTTACTGTATATTTGTAGCTTGATGCTCATATATGGTTGATTAGGTTCACAGTTGTGATATTAAACAACAAATTTAATGAGGGAGACCAAAATTGTCTGTGTTCATCCTACATTCATCAGAGTTGAGGAAAAATCCTAATGACAATTAAAAAGGTTTTTTTAAAGCTATATTCAGAATAGGAAAAAAACAATGAAGGGATAGGTCTATATTGCTTAGAGAAGATTATATTAATTGATGACAAAGAGAGGGAGGACATAACTTTATATCTTTCCTCTTCCATGCTTGCCATGATATACAAGAGGAATAATATGAAATGGGAAAATGTAGAGTACACATCATAAAGAAAGGATTGTAAACCTGGAACCCAAGACTGAGAATGGGACAGTAAGACCACACTTTGTGGTTGTTTTTCAGTAGTGTCTGACTCTTCGCAACCGCATTTGGGGTTGTCTTGGCAAAAATACTGGAATGATTTGCCATTTTCTTCTCCAGCTCATTTTACAGAAAAGGAACTGGGGCAAATAGGATTAAGACTTGCCCAGGGGTCACACAGCTCTTAAGTGTCTGAGGCTAGATTTGAACTCAGGAAGATTAGTCTTTCTGACTTTAGGCCCGGCACTCCTCTCCCCTGTGCCACCTAGCTCACAACAGACCACACTAAGCCACTTTAAATTACTTCAGTTCTCCAGACTCAAATTACCTTTCAATGTACTGAAAGAACTTAGCATACCATCACAGACAATAAGGGAGATTATAAAGATAGGAAAGGTGACAGAAAACTGAATATAGGTAAATGTTGTGCAACTCTCCAAAAGGTCAGGGGGGAGATGGGTCCCAGAGACTTTTGAGTTTGATCTTCAAACTAAATTTTAGTGCATATGATTTGTGCAAATAAGGGTAAGAATCAATGCTCAGAGCCAGCATAGGTTCATTAAAAATAAGACATGTCAAAGACATGTCATTTCCTTTTTTGATAGGATTACAAGATTGCTAGAGTAGGGGAATACTTTAGGCACAACATATTTTCCCTTTAGTGAAGCATTTGATAAAATAATATATTTGTGGAAAAGCAGAAAAATATATTAAATTAAACTAGATGATAGTACAGTTGGGTGAATTCCTACAGGAACTGGCTTTAAAACCCATATCTAAAGAATATTATATAGTGGATCAATGTCAACCTGGAAGTAAGGCATTAATAGCATGACTCATGGCTTTGTTCTTTATCTTGTCCCATTCAACTGTTCTAGTTTTTAATGGTGTTCAAGATGAATGGACTTTATAAAGAATGACATATGGAAATAAAGAATATTTCCAAAATTAAAACTTTTTTCAAGCTAAGAGGTGAACCTAATTAAGAGTAAAATCTTGGACAAATGTTGTGTTACATAAACACATGCACATCCCCCCACACTTAAGTTAGGTTCTGAAACTTGTTTTTCTCCACAATATTTAGGAGAGTGTATACCTTTGATTTTTCCTATTTCACACCTTAGGAGCCTTCAGTTCTTTGATAACCTGTTATTAATTATCCAGGAATTGCTTTCCTCTTTTCTTTTGTATTCTAGGTCAGAAAGGACTCTTGTACATCAATTGTCTTCTGTTGTTTCTTTTCCCCTTCAGCCTCCTGTTATCTTCAATCAAAGTTTTAGAATTGGGCCACCATTGCAGACTCTGTAAAGAGAAACATCAAATACAGAAATCTTAAGTAAAATTTGCTCAGTTCTCTGCTGTTTGCTGAATTCTAATAGTACTGTCAGTTACTAAATCAGTAAAAATATATTACAGTGAAATCTCATTTGTTCAGACCACAACATATCAGCATTTGTGATGTCTTATACAGACTGGACTGTGAACTTTCTCCTCAACTAGAAAATTGTTTTAATTAATATGAATAGCATTCAAATAGCATTCAAAACACTGATGTTTTGGATTATAGTGATTTGTGTAGTTTTATTTTACCTACTAAACTTCAAATGTCTTGAAAAGACCATGTATTCAACTACCTAATCAGTAAGTAGTGCCTACTATGTGTTAGGCCTTTTTATTTGAACCTCACATCCTTGAACCAAGAAGGGACCTCAATGGCCATCTTATACAAATTGCCTCCAAAGAGAATCCCTTTTATGGTATCCTTGACAAATGTCTATCCATGTGACCTTTGCTGGAAGACCTCCAGATGCATCCCACTCCAGTTTTTGACAGTTTTAATTGTTAGGAAGCTTCTTTTCCCCTTAAAACAGGTCCATAACCCATGTGTATCAGTATAAACTGAGAAAGTAGCTAATAGGGTATGTTACCATTGCATGTCATATATTTTGCTCATTTTAATTATGTCATATAGCTTAATCCTTGCTCAAATAGATCTGTGCTATTATTATATGCAGACAGTTAATTTTGGGCATTATGCCTACATCAGTAATGAATCATTTCTTACCTATTAAAATGTAATGGATTTGATTTCTGTAATGCTCTTAAATGCTTACTCCATCTAGTGCCTTCTAATTTTTTTCTCAAAGAAAGTATTCCTGAAGTATGGAGGTGATGCTTCTGTGTAATCTACAGGTCTTTGGTCTCTCTCATTCCTTATTCTTCATTCATATTTTCAAATACAATTCTTGCCATCCTTACCTGTACCCATTTTTTCATTGAAGACACCAAGTATCAAAATAGGTGTTGAATTATTTTGAAAAAAACAGGTCCAATTAATATAAGAAATATAAACAAAAGATATAAACCTTTATGGAGAATAAGTATAATAGGGAGACTTAATTGAGTAAATCAATCAAATTATCTCACCCTCACCTAACAGCTAGGTTCAAATTAGTGGGAGTAATGAATCCTGTGAAGTTGATACATGTGTTCAAATTTTCACTATTTGAAGTTATAATTATGTAAAATATGGTAACTGGTTCCAAACAAATGGAAATATGCTGTATGAATTTGAGTAATGCAACCACTTTAGAGAAAAGGAAAAGTCATAGGGTTGATAAACATAACTAAGTACTGTTTAAAAAAAAAGATTAACAAAATTGCTAACAGATAAAGCTAACTTGATCCAAAAGAGAGAGTGAGGAAAATAAATTACCAAAATCAAAAATATGCAAGATAAATTCACAATGAATAGAGGACATAAAATTATCAGACACTACTATATACATTTATATGAGAACAAAACAGAATTTTTAAAGCAATGGATGATTATTTGAAAGGCATAGTATATAGAGAGTTGCTCTTGGAGTCAGAAAGATCTGGTTTTAAGTTTCACTTCTGACACATACTAGCTGGGTAAATTACTTAACCTCTCAGTGCTCTAGGCAACTGGGTAAGGCTTGCACAGCATGTGCTTTGAAAGAAGAGGAAATCCCTCACCAGGAGCTCCCAATACTAATTAAAATATCAGTCCAGTATGAAAAAAAATTCCAAAAATATAAAATACTCATGTGAAGAAGGCAATAAAGAGATAGCTTGAAAGACCCAATTCCAGAAAGAAAAGTTGAACAACTAATAAATGAATTATCAAGAGAAAAAATGATCTAGAGAGAATTGCAAATGAGTTGCATCAAATGTTTAAAGAACAAGTAATACCTAAGCTATGAGAGGCAATATGGAATAATGGACAAAAGAGTTGGAAGTTCTAGGAGACAGAGAGCTAGACCTGGAGTCAGGAAGACCTGGGTTCATGCTCTACTAAGTATGTGTCTCTGAAGAAACCTTTTTGCCTCTTGGTGCACCAGATGAATTTAAGACTATAGATTGCAGAGCAACGCCAATCTTCACTAATAGAGGGAAGTCCTCACTACAGACTCTCCATACCAATAAAATTACAGGAATTGGTTTAAAAAAGTACCCAAGCTAAAGTTTCTTTTCAAGACTTGAAAAAGTTTTCTACTATACTACTCATATTACACAAATCTGCACCTGATAACCAAATTAGAGTTAGATATGACAGAGAAAGAGAACTATAAACCAATCTCATTAATTTATATCAATGTAAAATTTTAAAGAAAATCTTAGGAAATTGATATATGCAAAATGATTAAATTATTATAGAGTCTTATTACATCAGTATAGCAAAAAAAATTATACATTATGACCAAATTGGATTTATACCAGGAGCATAAGGATAGTTCAACATTAAGAAAAGCATTATCATGATTCTCACATAAACAACAAAAATGACAAAAATAACTATTTTCACAATAATAAGAGCTTTTTACACAATGGAGTGCCTCATTTATGATTTAAAATATTCATTATTAAAAGTATAGGCACAGATAGCATATTCTTTAATATGATTAAAAATAGATATCTAAAGTTGAGAGCCAGCATCATTTTCAGTAAAGAAATAGTTTTCTTCCCCAGTAAATATAGTGAAAAAGCAAGAATGCTCTTCCTTCCCAATATTATTGACATAATTCTAGAAATACTATCAATTGTAACAAAACAAAAAAGAGAAATTAAGTAAATAAATGCCTATAGAGTAGACACAACTATCCTTCAGAAATGATATGACAATTTACCTAAACAACCCTAGAGAATCAACAAAGAAACCCATTCAGACAATTAATAGCTTCATTAAAGTAGCAGGATACCAAAAAAAACAAAAACAAAAAAACAAAAAAACACTTTACAACAAACATAAGAATTTATCTACTCTACTAAGAAAAACCAAGAATAAATGATAGCAAGAGAAATTCCATTAAAAGAATCACAAAATGCAATTCTATTAAATTAATTCCATTAAAATAATTACATTAAAATAAATTCCGTTAAAATAATTACAAAAATTTGAGTTAATCCTCTAATACATACTGAAAAATTATATAAATATACCTACAAAACACTTTCTATAGAAATTAAAGGAGATAAATAACTGGAGACTCACTATTCAATTACTCTGTAGTATTAAGTGCTATATGAATGAAATCATTAATAATTTACTTTTTAGAACTAGGCCAAATAAAATTTGTTTAGAGGAATTAAGGTCTAGACATTCAAGGTAAATAATAAAAACAGAAATGAAAGAGATTTGACAGTATTAGATCACAAACTATATTGCATATATATTAATACATATATATGTGTATTTTGTGGGTATATATAAAATATCTTTGAGCTGGAAGGGACTGTAGAGCCTAGCAAGTCCAACTCCTTGATTTTACTAACCACAAATTGAGGCAGATAATTTAATGACTTGGCCAGGATCACACAGCTAGTAAAATATCTGAAGCAGATGTTTGTTACTCCAAGTGCAGAATTCTATCCACTGAGTCACCTATTTGCCTCATAAAAGCTATCTATAACTAATGAAAATGCAGGAAAAATATCAGTGTAAGAAAGAAGATAAACAAGACCCAGAATCAATTAAAAATAGCATTATAAACCCAAAAACATCAACTACTGGAGGAATGACTTCTTATTTCACAATAACAACTGGGAGAACTGGAAAGCTATTTGGCAGACAATAGGTTTAAATAATCATCAAGATACCACACAGGACAAAAAAGGTCAAAACTAATATCTGACCTAAATATAAAAGGACTCATCATAAAAGAAATACTAGGAGGATGAAGGATGGTAGCTTTCATAACTATGGTTAGGAGGGAAATTCTTTTTTTTTAATTTTTAATTAATTTATTTTGAATTATCAACAATCACTTCCATAAGCTTTTGAGTTTTAAATTTTTCTCCCCCTCCCTCCCCACCTCTCTCCCCAAGATGGTATGCAATCTGATATAGGCTATACATATATATTACTATTAAACATATTTTCACATTAGAGATGTGGTAGGTAAGAATTAGAACCAATAGAAGGAACCTTCAGAAAGAGGAAACAAAACACAACAGAAGAAAAAAAAGTAGCAAATAATATGCTTTGATCTGCATTCAAACTCCATAGTTCTTTCTTTGGATGTGGATAGAGTTTTCCATCATAAGGCCTTTGGAGATGTCTTAGATCCTTGTATTGCTAAGAAGGGTTAAGTATCAATATTAGTCATTGCACAACATGGCTGTTACTGTGTACAATGTTCTTCTGGTTCTACTAATTCCACTCAGCATCAGACCATACAAGTCTTTCCAGGTTTTTCTGAAGTCAGCCTGTTCATCATTTCTTATAGCACATTAGTATTCCATTACATTCATACACTACAACTTGTTCAGCCATTCCCCAATTGATGGGCATCCTCTTAATTTCCAATTCTTTGCCATCACAAAAAGAGCTGCTACAAATATTTTTGTACATGTAGGTCCTTTTCCCATTTGTATGATCTCTTCAGGATATAGCCCTAGAAGTGCTATTGCTGGGTCAAAGGGTATGCATATTTTGATAGCCCTTTGGGCATAGTTCCAAATTGCTCTCCAAAATGGTTGGCTCCTTTTGCAACTTCACCAACAATGCATTAATGTTCCAATTTTCCCACATCTTCACCAACATTTATCATTTTCCTGTTTTGTCATGTTGGCCAATCTGATAGGTGTGATGTGGTACCTCAGAGTTGTTTTGATTTGCATTTCTCTAATCAATAATGATTTAGAGTATTTTTTCATATGACTATAGATGGCTTTAATTTCTTCATCTGAGAACTGCCTGTTCATATCCTCTGACCATTTATCAATTGGGGCATGACTTGTATTCTTATAAATTTGACTTAATTCTCTATATATTTTAGAAATGAGGCCCTTATCAGAGACACTGGTTGTAAAAATGCTTTCCCAATTTTCTACCTTCCTTCTAATCTTGGTTGCATTGGCTTTGTTTGTGCAAAAGCTTTTCAATTTAATGTAATCAAAGTTATCCATTTTGCTTTTCGTAATGTTCTCTATCTCCTGTTTGGTCATGAATTCTTCTGTTCTCCATAGATCTGATATGTAAACTATTCCTTGCTCTCCCAGTTTGCTTATAGTATCAGGCTTTATATCTAAATCATGAACCCATTTTAACTTTATTTTGGTATATGGTGTGAGATTTTGATCTATGCCTAGTTTCTGCCATACTCTTTTCCAGTTTTCCCAGCAGTTTTTTTCAAAGAGTGGGTTCTTATCCCAGAAGCTAGGGTCTTTGGGTTTATCAAATAATAGATTACTATAGTCATTGACTACTGTGTCTTGCATACTTAACCTATTCCACTGATCCATCATTCTGTTTCTTTGCCAGTACCAAGCAATTTTAATGACTGCTGCTTTACAATATAATTTAAGATATGGAATGGCTAGGCCACCCCTGCCTTTCTTTTCATTAGTTCCCTTGATATTCTGGACCTTTTGTTATTCCAAATGGATCTTGTTTTCATTTTTTCTAACTCTATAAAATAATTTTTTGGTAGTTTGATTGGTATGGTACTGAATAAGTAAATTAGCTTAGGTAGAATTGTCATTTTTATTATATTAGCCTGGCCTCCCCATGAGCAACTGATGTTTTTCCAATTATTTAGATCTGACTTTATTTGTAGGAGGGAAATTCTTTACTAAAGAAGGGATGTACATGATGATGAAAGAAGAAATAAATAATTTCAATTATATAAAATTTTAAAGTTTTTGAGGAAACAAAATTAATGCAGCTAAAGAAGGAGAGAAACTGTTGAATGGGGGGGAAATCTTTGGATCAAATATCTTTGATAATTTTACACATACAAATGAACAGAGATCAAACAGCATTTCCCTATAGATCAATGGTCAAAGAATATGAAAAACAATTTTCAAAATAATGCAAATGATGAATAACCAGGTAAAATACTTTTAATCTCTAATAATAGGAGAAATGCAAATTATTTCAACCAAAGCTTTTACCATATACCCATCCTATTGGCAAAGCTAATAAAATATGGAAATAAATGTGGAAAGGACTGTGGGAAGACAGACACACTTGATATATTGATGGGTGGTTGTGAATTGATCCAAGCATTCTAGAAAACAATTTGGAATTACTCAAGAAAAGTACTAAAATGTTCATACTATTTGACCCAATCATTTCATTTCTGGAAATACGCCACAAAGAGGTGAAAGACAGAAGGAAAAATCCCACATTGAACAAAATAAATATAGCAACCCTTCTGGTATCAAAAAAAAATAAAAATACTATTGCATTTCTAGAAAAATATTTCTCACTAATTTAAGAGGTGATTTTAACTCTGAAATTTAGTAATTTTTCTAATAATTTTAAATGGAATTTATGTTTAAAAAGATTAAAAGAATAATCCAATAGAATCATTATTACTATTCCAAATATATAGGAAGAAAAGCTCGTAAGTTAAATGACTCATCAAAATACCTTATATTTCACATGGCCATTCTATACACTACCTCTGTCTTACATACTTGCTTTTGCTGAATATTTACGTTGAGCAAGTAACTACAAATGCTAACATCATCTTTAATCAGAGCACTTCAAGGTTAGAGAGGAGCACTTAAAATTTTTTGGTGTAGGGACTACAGAATATTTCAAAAATATAAGCTGGAAGGCTAAATAAATAGCTGGTAAAACTAATTCTAGCACTTATATCCAATTTCTTTGCTAGAAGAATATACCCACCTCAACAGACTGTGTCCTTCTTTCTAATAACATTTAATCATTTAAGAAAATGTCTTTCACATGCAGAGGAATTACTAGACCTTGAATAAATTAATTGTACTACTTATCCTTTAGGCTGCTGCAATAGTTTTTGAGGCTACATGGTAGAACAGTAGCAGATGAGATCTAAAAGTATCTTCGAGAGAAAATTATTCCAGCCTCTAACTATATTTGTGGAATGATGGTCTCAAAACTGTCTGCCATAGCATAGAGATGGGATCTAGGAGTCATTTGGGACGACTGAAAACACAAAGGCTTAGCTACTTATGCTGATTGGCCCCAAAGGAATCCAAGATTCACCAGAAAGTGTAATGGAAACAGTGTAAGAGACATTGTTCTGGTTGGCAAAAACACACAGCATGTCCACAGCTGGAATACTCCATGTAGGATTGCTTCAAACTCAAGAAAGACATGAGTTGAAAAAATCCAAAGATATACAACTAAGATAATTTAGCCTAGGAAGTGATGTTAAATGAAGACAAACAAAGAACAACAAAAAAATTAGGACCACTCAGTCTAAAAGATAAAGGTCATAAGATCACATTCTATAAAATGGCAATGATAGGTTAAACAGGATTATTTTCTCTTCAAATCCCACAGTACTAGAATTGGGAGGCAACATCAGGAACTTGTGAGTTATTTAGGACAAATAAAAGCAAGCTCTTCACTTTGAGGTGAATGGCACTTTTAAGAAATGTGGCTCTAAATTAAAAGTATCAGTTTTTTCATTAAGGATTTAAATAGACACAATTTCATAACAAATTTAAAGAAATTAAATAATCTTGAAGCATAGAAGAAATATTAAGGTATGTTTGGATAATACTGCTGGGAACAAGTAGGCCTAGGGCAGTTCCACTGAGCACTGAAGTGGGCCTTTGCCACCATTACTGATGGGGGCCTTGGCATTTCCCCATTATGTCTCCAAAGTCATTGTTCTAGGCTAAGGAGTAACTTGATGCTGATACTTACGGGACCTTCTCCCAGTACTGGGACTAAGCTACCACTGGTAGTTGGCATACTACACTGATGAGGTCAATAAAGGCCACAAGAGATGGTTTAGGAGGCAACTTCAAGGGCTTTTGGTTAAATAGGGCAGGACTTGAGTTCCTCTTCTAGTCAAACTGGCCTGCTGGGATGGTCCATCTCCTACTACCATGTCTATGCCCAGGTGTTCTCTCCCATTAGACATAAACTAGAGAGTAGGGATTTTTTTTGCTCATTGTATTTTATCCCATTACTTAGCACGGTGTCTAACTCCTAGGAAAAACTTAATAAATGCTTGTTGATTGATGTCTTCCTCTAAGAATCCCTTCTTGTTGTTGATGCTTACTTGTGACTCCATTTGGGGTTCTCTTGGCAAAGATACTAGACCAGGTTGCCATTTCCTCCTCTAGTTCATTTTACAGATGAGGAAATGCGGCAAACAGGGTTAAGTGATTCACCCAAGATCACATAGCTAATAAGTGTCTGAGGCCACGTTTGAACTCAGGAGGATAAGTCTTCCTTACTCCAGGCCCAGTGCTCTATCCACTGAACCACCTAGTTGCCCTAAGAATTCCTAGCTTCCCTCTAAAGTCACTTCCCCATTAAGCCCTATCAGCACTCTCTTTCTTTAGAAATTACTTTTGTATAATTTGTAGTTCCTTGTGTGCATATTATACCTCTCAGCAAAATGTAAGCTGCCTCTCAGATTCAGGCCAACATCACCTCACACCTGGACTATTGCAATAGTCTCATAATAAGGCTGCCTGCCTCAAGCCTCTCTCCACTGGAATTCATCCTCACTAAAGTGATTTTCCTAAGGCATAGGTCTGACCACATCACTCTTCTACTCAATAAACCCCTATGACCTTCAGGATCAAATACAAAAAGGTCCTTCAAACCCAAACCTATCTTTCTCCTCCTACCTGTGCAGTCTTCCCACAATTGACACCCATTTACATACTCTTTAATCCACTGATACTGACCTCCTGGCTGTTTCTTGAACGAGACATTCCAGGCATTTTCTCTGGTTGTCTCGCAGGTCTGGAATGTTCTCCCTCCAAATCTCTGCCTCCTGACTTTTCTGGCTTCTTTCAAGTCACAGCTAAAATCGGGTCTTCTACAGGAAGCCTTTCCCAATCTCTCTTAATTCTAGTGCCTTCCCTTTATTAATTATTTTCAGTTTACCCTGCATATAGCTTGTTTTTACATAGTTTTTTGCATGTTGTCTCCCCCATTAGATTCTGAGTTCCTTAAGAGCAAGGACTGACAGTCTTTTGCCATTCTTTGTATCCCCAGCACTTAGCATAGTGCCTGGCAATGGTAGCAGGAGATTAAATGACTATTGCCAGACTGACTGTATAATTACTTTCTATTATATACATAAAACAAAGTAATTTGGAGGATGGAAGTACATTAACAATTAGAGTGGAGAGGAGAAGGCCCTACGTGGGAGGTAGTACTTGAACTGAACCCTTAAGAGAGTTAGGGATCCCAAAAAGAGTTAGGAGAAACACAGTTCCAAGCATGGGGGCCAGTTAGCACAAATACATGGAGTCAAAATTATACTAGAACCAGCTCATACTATGCAGTGAGAGTTGATTGCTAGATTTTCACTATAAACATTTACACTGTGGTAATTGTCAAATGCTACAAATAAGGGTTTGTTATTTTATTGATTGTCTAGATTTAAAGTGATAGAAAAATGCTAAACATGCAAATTGAACATAAAAGTGTGACATGGCATGTTTTTATTTGAGGGCCGGTTGTTAAATATTTACTAGCACACCACTGTGTGGAGGCCTTTGTTTAATCATCAAAACCTTCTTTAACACCATTAATCTGAATCTTGCATAATCTTTCTACTACTACATTGATTGCCCTCTAGACAGATTCAATGCCATAAGACTTGAAGCATGGTGCAGTGTGGCTTACTTTGAGATTATTTTTAGAAACACATCTCTCTGGGCACCCTCCTCCTAGCTAACACTACTGCAACATAGAAAGTAAAACCTGAGCATGTAATTGCTTCAATCTTAAATGGGCATGACAGACCTGGTACAGTTATTTAGCAGTATAAATAGTGTGGTATTTTTACTTCCCTCCTATATGTAAATATCATTTATAAAACTTCTTGTCCACAAGGCTAAAGTTTAGCAGAGGACAGTAATGAACAACTTCAACACTGCATTGCTAAATTAAATATGACATTAATGGGAACCATCGAATGCTTTTCAGCTCTGCCCTGATGGCCATTTTAATTGGATTGTGGCTACCTTGAACAAGAAAGCCGCTGACTACATCAGAAAAAGGATGGTTTATGTTACAGCACCTCATAAGACTGTTGGATCTCAGTTTGCATGTATAATTAGCCTGGGTGTTCACCGAACCTCTTCCAGAAGAACGATTTGATTCTGTGGTTGGCCAAACATGTAGGGATTCCTTGTCAACAACATAGCCTGTGTTCTGATTACAAGAGTTTTGTTTTTTTTTTCCCTTGACTGAACACTATGTCTGATGGGAATTCTGATGGTATATGGCTTAATCACTAGACTGCAGGTGGGCTTCCAGCTTAGGGCAAGGCTTTTAATTGGTGACTGTATATGCATTTTTGCTAGCAATTGTGGCAACCAATGGAAAGTAGAGGAAAGGATATAGTTCATGGAATACACAGAAGATATTCCTCTGGAAAGTATTACTATATTCAGGCTATCCTTTCAAAAATAACTTCATTTTGTTTCTTGAGATTCTAAGGACTGCTAAAGAGTAGAAAAAATTCCTTCAAGTTCTCAGTGACAAGAAACAAGAGTATTGATCTTCTTGCATTACCTCCAAAACTGGTCATGTAAGATGATTTGAACTTGGGTTGATAGAAACTCAATGCTGCCACCAAAGATAGAGAAGCTACTACACATGGGGACTCACACATAAGAAAAAATAAACCATTCAAGAAACTCTGAATACCAATTTTCTACTAACCCAACATATTTTTCAGGTTATTCAATCCAATACAGTTTGACAAACACTTAATTGTCTACTAAGTGTGAGGCACTGCTCTAGGCACTTAAGATAGAACAACAAAAATGATCCCTCAAGCAGCTTACATTCTGAGAGGTATAACATGTACATGACTAAGTAAGTGCAAAGTATATACAAAGTAATCTCAAAGGAAAACAAAAGCTAATAAAGCCTCTTGTGGAGATGGTACTTGAATTGTTCTGTAGTAAGATGCTAGGGATTCTTAAAGGAAAAAGTGTATTCCCCTACATCTATGAATAAGTATTTATTAAAGGATTCTCATGTGCCAGATGCTTTGTCAGGCAATGGGGATACCAATACAATTAGCAATAAAAACATCCCTACTCACTAGCTTTGGACTAGGAGGGATCCTCTTTGCACAGGTGTCAGAAGCAGGAGAGGGAATGTCCTAGCAGGACAGTCTGACTAGAATGGAGAGTATGCAAAGGAGAGTGAGACAAAATCAGGCTGGAAAGGAAAATGGGAGCCAATTTGTGGAGGATTTTAAATGCCTGGCTGAGAAGCTTGTGTTTTATTCCAGAGGCAACAAGAAGTCATTGAAGATTCTCCAATGGCGGAAAGGTATGACAAAGTCAAATCTGTGTTTTCAGAATATCTATTTGGCAGCTGTGTGGAGGAAAGCTTGAAGAGGGGCAATTAGGAGGCTGCTGTCCTAGACCAAATGAGAGGGTACTATGGCAGTATAGTGAATAGAGAGTGGGTCTTAGAGAGGAAGATTTGGATTGAAGTTTCACTTTAGAAACCTTGCTATGCAACCCCAGGGAAGTTACTTAGCCTCTCAGTACCACCACCACCACCCCCCAAACAACTTGCTAAACCTATAAATTAAAGAGAAGCTGACAATTTTTAGTATCAAAGGCAGTTTCTCATTCAGAGGTCCCTAACTGATAAAATCACAGACCTAGACAAAAAAAAAATAGCAGCAAAAGAAAAGCATGTCAGGGAGAATATATAATACATACACATCATTTAAATACAGATCTATGTTGATATAACATATGGTGACCTGCAATTCACATTCTGCCCTCAACCTATTTCATCCTTCCCTGTGATTGAATATGGGAGTGATATTTTCTTACTGGTGGATTTTATTGGGGTTTTTTGTTTTGTTTTGGGGTTTTTTTAAGGTAAAAGTTTGCTCATGGGGATTCCCTCCACACATGCACTGTAGTTGTGTCATTCAACTGCAGGCTTTCTACTTTTAACAAAACACTACTCCAAATGTTCCAATCACTTTCTCGGGACTGGTTTTTGAAGCAGGTACTGCTTTCTACTAAAATTGCATCCATTGTTAATGGTTTGTAGACTGCTATTCCTCACTGCAATCAAAGCATTCTTCCCTTTGATTAGTTTCAGACATTCCCAGCACCCTATCCTGTTTTCATCTTGTTCCACTAAAGGAAGGCAGCCCCGGAACCAGGGATGCCACCTAAGTCCTTAAATCATCCAAAATAATACAAAAGAGGCATCAAACAACCTGCCACATTTCTCTTGAAAATTGATAGGCACCTGATCCAAACTCTGGGTGACTATGCTTCTGAAAAAAGGTTCTGTTACTGAAATGGCATCACCTATTGCAATGCCTTTTCCACTCTTTCAAAAGGATTATTGAAAAAGATAATGAGACCCATATCTGAAGATATGCTCTTTTTGACTCATACACAAGTACAGCATTTATTTCTTTTCTCCCTTTGATGACTGCCACCTAATTTCCAAATCACAGTCAGATGGATGGGGAGAACACAGAGCTAATGCTGTGGCTGTCACAGAAGTGCAGAGGGAATGACAAGATAGAAGGATAAAAAAAGAGAATTTTTCAGGTCATGGTGGTTGGGCAGGGCAAGCTGGTGCTAGAAATCTTAACTGTGTCTCACACCTGGAAGATTATGGCTTAGCAAGTTATCACAATGGAAAACTTCATTGAAAAAAGGACATGAATCAACAATATTTCATTCCCTTCTGTCCGTGTCCCCTGGGTTCACATTAGCTCACTTCTCCTTTTGCCTTCAAATAGCATTTGAGTCTTAGCTACTGACTGACTTCAACCTTAAGTTTCGTTTATTTCTTCATAGACAAGTCCCAGCTTCTGCTGAGTGTGGACACAGCCAATGGAGCATATGATGGCAACAAATACCCTGTCTTCACTCTGCCATCACCAACTGCCTCTCTGATATCTCGACCTGGATGTCCCATAAGCATCTCAAAATCAACACTTTCCCCACCCCCAACCCCCCACACACATCTAAACTCTGCCCTCTTACTAATGTTCCTATTCCTGTCAAGGGCACCATATCCTCCCAGTCACCAAGGCTTGCAATCTTAGAGCCATCCTTGACTCCCCTCTTGCATTCACATCACATATCATATCTGTTGATAAGTCTTACCATTCCTAACTTCACAATATCTCAGCACCTGGAAGATGGAATATTGCAACAGACCAATAATGGCTGGTCTCTCTGGTAACTGGTCTCAAGTCCTTAATCCAATTCATTCTCTCCTTACCTGCCAAAGTGATTATCCTAAAGCTCAGTTCTAATCACCCCACCCTTCAATAAATTTCAGGGGCTCCCCTATTATTTCCAAGACTAAATATAAAATTATCTTTGAGACTTAAACCTTTCACAACCTTGCTCCTTTCTTCCTTTTAAGCCTTCTTTGACTTGACAAGATCCCCCATACCCTATAATCCAGGCCCCCTCATCTTCTTAAAGTCCCTCACAACATTATACCCCATCTCTCAACTCCATGCCTTTACAATGGCTATCTCCCTTGCCTGGAATGCTCTCTTTTCACATCAACATTCTAGCTTTCTTGGTTTCTTTTGGGACTTAGCTTAAATTCCACCATATTCAGGAGGAGTTTCTGGATCTTCTTCCTCCACTTAAATGTCTTACCACTAATATTACCTTCCACCTACACTATATAAATAATGATATAATTGTTTTGTTCATTGTTCCCATCATTAGAATGTAAGCTCCTTGAGAGCAGGGACCATGTTTTTGCATTTTCTTGCACCTCCAACACTCTGCATGATGGCTGACACATAATAAGTTCTTAATAAGTGTTTACTGCCTCGTTGTGCCATGCCCTGGCCAACTTCAAGAGTGCAGTTACTACCAGTATTATTCTTGGCTGTGAACAGCATTTGCTCAATAAACAAACATTTATTAAGTGCCTACTGTGTGCCAGGTGCTGTGCTAAGTGCATTTAAGTGGCTCCTCAACTCCAAATGCTAAATTTGCTGATACCAAAAAAAAAAAAAAAGAAAAGTAGCAGGAGTGGCCCACATACTTAGGGTCATGGGATTTATGTCCTGATGAAGCTGATGGATGAGTTCTGAGTAGCATCTCTGGAGGGGATACCCTGATCAACAAGAACATGTGTAAGTGGATGTAACAGAGCTGGAGTGATAAGTAGGGCATGTGGTAGAGAGCATTTATATGTTAACAGCTTCAACCATTTACTTTAATTAGAGCAGCCTTGGGCATTTGCAGTAAATTAGGCAAAGTATCTGTCTTAGGCAAAATAGATATGCTCGCATAACGAAGAGACTTCTGTCAGGAACTGAAGATGCCCACAATAATCCATGAGGGATCCATATAATTTAGGCATATTTAGTAAGGTTACTGTGTCACATTGACACATTGAGGGCAAATTCTAAAAGAGCTATGGCATGGCAGCATATTTACTGTAAGTTCTGTACACCTATGCAAAATAGGAGAAAAATCACCAGCTTTCCCATAATTACAGCCAATTATGACAATTCAAAGTCTGTGAAAATGAAGATCAAGCTAAACTGCCATCTGGCAAATTTATCCAAGTTAGGTGACTTAAACAGGGTTGGAAAGAGGGGAGAGAAGGGCAGTTTATGTAAGGAAAAGCTTCCTTGGAACTGTTCAAAGGTCAAGTGGGCTGCCTTGAGAGCGAGGTCTTCAGCTGGACATTGAATGACAACTTGATAGAGATGTTTAGAGAAGATTCTAGTCCATCACTTTTAAAATATTTTTAAAGAAGTCTTGTTCTGTGACTGATAAAAATGTAGATGTGGGTTTTAGTAAACAATTTACCATTTTTATATAGATTGGATTTGGTGGCCTTCCCCATTTTAGAATTCTGTCCCCTAGAAAGTACTGAATATCTTCATGAAAACCAAAAGAAAGGGTATGAGGGCTGGACCTGTGAATTCTTTACTCCTAGACCAGGAAACTCCCTCTTTTCAGATAAACACTTACATTACTACTTATAGTCTTAGAGAATTGCCTAGAACACTGAGAGGTTAAGTGGCAAGCAGTACATGTCATAGGCAGGACTTGAGCTAACTCTTTCTGGCTTTGAGCCTAGCTCTTTCTTTTACAGCACACCCATTGAAAAAAACTGATAAAAGTTAAGTTGTGTACTAACATGCCCATACCTACACTTTTATCAGTCATGAGACAAGACTCCTAGAAGTATTTCAAAAGAAGGTTCTTATCATCACACCAATGAAGTTATAAATGAGTATAAGTTTCACTGAAGCTAGTTTCTGGCATGATTCACTCTATGTCACTACCAACGAGTAATTGTTTATGTAAAGAATCCTAAGTCCATAGAACTCAACAGTCAATGAGAGTTGAGTTAATCAATCTACATAATAGTAAGATGCTTATTTATTAGATTTTTAACACAAACAAACAAAACTATTTCTTCCTCCATTTGCCATCAAGGTTCATTATTACCTCATTTCTCTTTTTACTTGGGCCTTGGATCCTGCCTGATTTCTGCCTTAATTTCTTTTTATTTCTTGGTGAACATGTCCAGCTACTGCTCACTGTGGTAACCCTTCAATGCTATAATAAAAAATTAAAAAAAAACATTTTAGAACTTTTAGACAAAGTCTATACACATAAAAAGTGTTAAGACTCAGACAAAGGAGCAAACTCTTTTGGTGTTTGCCCTTCTCTTATCTTTTATACCAAAGGTAGGGACAGGAGGAAGGGGAGGGTATGCCAAAGTAGGAGGAGGTAGCAAGCTGTTACAGCCCTAATACTAGATAAGAGCCAGAAAGACCTAGGTTCAAATCCTGCCTTTGGATGACACAATGAATAGAGTGCAGGTCTTGGAATCAGGAAGACCCAAGATCAAATCTTGACTCAGATAGTTACAAGTTATGTGACTCCGGTCATCTATAAAATAGGGATAATAATAGCACCCACCTCTCAGGATTGTCATGAGAATGAAATGAGATAACATATGCAAAGCATAATATCAATACAAATAATACAACACAATACAAAAAACAATATCTGAAGACTATTATTATTATTACTGTGTGACCCTGGGCTAATCATAGTCTCTCTTTGGATCAGTTTTCTCACCTGTGGGGGCCCTACCTCATAGGGTTGTTGTGACACTCAAATGAGATAATGCCTGTGAAGCGTGCTACCAATCCTAAAGCTCTATATAAATGCTAGCTACTATTATTAATGAAACCAATAATTTTGACCTTGGATAAAGCCAAATCAACACTTAGCATAGAAGCTCAAAGCCCCTCTCGCTCTGTTTACCTGACTCAATTTATATAAAAGCACCTAGGATGCTGGCTATCAGTTCCTGGTGTCAGATCCCACCCAAGCTGTGGAGCACCTCTTTAGGAATCAGATGGCATCTTGAGGTCAGTTCTAAGTGCCTGTGACCGATTTAATCTCTCTATTATATGTTAGAATGAGGCCTGCAACTTTGAAGTTCCCTGTGGGACCAGGGAAATTGGCTTTGTAGAGAGATGAAAAGCTGCTCCCTATATAGATCAGATATTCCTTTTCCTTTCCCTTCTCCCTAACCACCCCCTCCCCATTCTCCTTCACCTTCTTAACTCTATAAGACGACCAAATCAAGTGTTTATTTCAAAGTTACAAAATTTTGTAGGTAGCTGTAATTGCATGCTTCAATCATGTTACTTGGAAGTAAATGCTTCCTAATTAGTATTTACTCCAACTGGGATAGAATAAACTGACCTGAGGTGGAGCTCTTCTACCTTCTGCAGTAAATGATACAAATCCATTACTGATTGTCCTTGTCAATCGTGAGCTCCCTTAGGTTGGACACCCAGCACTCAAAATGAAAGAAAATTGGTAGCAGGAAGGAGGGAAAAAGGGCCATTTTGTAGCTTAAATTCCTACATAATTTTATTTGATTGTCTAAGTCTTTAAAGAACTGTCTGATGTGTTCATATGGATGTTTCCAAAAGTGTCATCCAGCTATTTGGTATGCTTTAGACGTCATATCTAGATCACTGACAGCATTTTTCAGTTTTCCTCCAGATGTTCTGGTATAGTGTAAACATTGCCTGTGTTATAAATGAGTATTTAAAAAGGGTAAAAAGATTCATTCTCAAAGTCTCTAAACCATTTATATGCAAGACATTTAATGATTTGCTGAGTATATATACAAAGAGACAAAAAAGTTGAACCAGAAAAGAATTTTATGATGCAGATTTTTATCTCTACTAAATAAAATATTTTAGACCTATACATGTATAGTGTGAGCGTAGATAAATATGAATATAGAGATATAAAATACACGTGTAACTAAACATACTTCTTGCCTATTGAACAATGCTGCTGTCCAAGTGATTGTAGAGGAGAGGCACAGGTAAGGATGCACAGAAAATAAAGAATGACCAACTAACATATATATGTTGCCTAAGAACTTATGGTACTTGCTTCATAGACTTTCCAGTTCTCCACATGGAAAGCTTGACTATCTTACAAGGTAATCAAGCATTTGCTCTGTAGCTCTGGGAATTCTCTTTTTGTGCATTTTAAGGGCAGGGAATAGAACAACTTTAACACTGTCTACTGACTTGATGTCAATGGAAGGTATCAAGTTTCTCTAACTCCATACATATGCCCATTGAATCCACAACCAATCAATTAAAAAAAAAATTGTGCAGGCACTGTGCTAGTCACTAGGGATACAATTATAAAAGTTGAACAGTCCCCCACACTGATTGTGGAATGTGACCAGATTCAACTGAATGCATGGAACCATGCTAGGTACTGGGCATTCAATCACAAAAATGAAACTGGCCTTCCCCTTAAGCCATTGTTCCATCAGTAGAGAGGACATGTACATATATAAGTGTTTATAAGGTACATACAAGACAAATATCTAATATTTTTGTGAGGGAGGGAAGGAACTAGTAACAAGCATTTATTGAGCACCTAATTTTAACATGTAAAAATACAAGATAAAACCCCCTGTATCCCAGAGGCTTAGTTTCAATTTAATTAGGGAAATAAGACATATATACAAGAAACAGTAATGGGGCAATACCAGGTAATATATTCAACAAGCATTTATTAAGCATCTGGTATATGTAACATATATTATGTACTATGGGAATTAAGCAGAGAGACTAATGAGGTCTAGAATAGTCAGGGAATGCCCTTTGCATGAGGTGAGACTTGAGATGGAGTTTGAAAGATATATGGATTTATATAGGTGGGAGATAGGGAAAAGAGAATAAGAAGATGAAAGGTCTGGGGAAAGAACAATATCGAAGGCAAAGTATCAGGAATAATCATCATGTTTTTGAAAGAGCATGAGGAGACAAGCCAAGTTGGAACCTCAGGTTTGTATTGGGGGCATGGTGGTAGATAACTTTGACTGATAATTTTGACCTTGAACAAAGTCAAATCAGCATTTAGCAAAAACTGACAGTGTGATCCAATCAGGAGCCACAATTGTTTACATTTGACATAGGGTCAAAATGAGTCAGGACAATTGGAAAAGTACAGGCTATCTGTCATTGCTTATATGTTTATGGTCATTAAGACTATTCAACCTAAGTGACTCCATACTGGAGTCTTAGGACTTATACTACAACATCAAACAATATATTTCAAAAATCAATTATCACGCTGTTTTGGGAAGATAAGTCTGTTAAAGGGTTTAAGATGAGCTGAATCGAGGGGAGACTACAGGTAGGGGGATGACTCAGGAAGCTATTACAACACTTTATGTGATCAGTTGGGCAACAAGAGTGAAAAGGAAAGTAATGATTTAAGAAATATCTTAAAGGAAAAAACAGATTAAGTGACTGATTGGATATTGGTAATGAATGAGTGAGAAAAATCAAAAGTGACTCAAGGGTTTAATCCTGTGTGATTAGTACAAAGCAACTACCAACGAAATGGAAAAGTATGGCATATTTAAATACTTCCTATGTGCCAAACACTGTGCTAAATGCTGAGGAGGCAAATAGAAAAGTGATAGTACTTACTCTGAAGGAGCTCAGATTCCAATGAGGAGAGGCAACACATAGACAACACAAGCTCAGCTTCAATGGAGAATTCTATCTAGGTGGTGAAGTGGGAAGGCACATGATAAGGCCACTGTAAACCTTTAGGAGCAGTGGTAGGGCAGAAAGTCTCCTACAGTTGACTTTTGATAATTGGAAAAGGTTTGGTATTCTAGGTTACTTCAGGGAGGAAGAAGGATGCTGCTAGTTGAGTCTGTATGCAACTGGGAGGAGTAGACCAGCAATTGTTGGGAACAAAGCTAGGGTGGGAAAGGGGAAGAGATTCCTATAGTCTGCTACTACTGGGTCTCAACAGCTGGTTGGTTTCTGGGCAGTGGGTTAGGCTGGGACAAGGAAGAAAAAAGTCCCTAGCTCCCTACCCTAGGCATAGTTACCTTTAAGCTTCTAGCTGTTTTCCACTGTGGAAAATGGGGCAGTTGAAAGAGGGAGCTGGCTTGAGGGAAGATCATGGGTTCAGCAAAGACATGTCGCATCTGAGGTGATGGCATGTCATAAAAGTGAAGAAAAAGGGACAAATCCAGACTCATATAAAGTTAGATATAAAATCATAGATTTGGAGGTGGAAGTTCCTTAGACGTCACTGAATCCAACCTTATTTTTAAGATAAGGAAACTGAAGCCTAGTTAAGTGACTTTCCAAGAGTTACACAGCTAGCTAGTTATCAGAGTAGGGGGTTGATCCAAAGTCTTCCTGATCCCAAGTCCAACACTCCATCCATTATACCATGCTGTCTCTGGAAAGAAGGTAGAGAGGACTGGGGAATGAACCCGAGCTTCATTCTAGAACCATAAAGGTCATGTTATTTAATGCTCTCTCTTTATTAGATGGAAAAACAGGGCCAGAGTGATAAAGCATCCATCCCACAATCACATAGCTATTTACCAGCAAAGTAGAAATTAGAACTCAGGATTTTTGACCCCTGATTCAGTGTGTTCCTTCTACTCTATCATATACAGATTATAATATTATTTGCTCTAGAAAGGCCATGTGTAGCTCTGTCATTGTTTGTGACCCTCCCCCTTAGACTTATGATTTACTCCTAAGGAGACGCAAGCAAATGCTATTATTAAAAACCATATTTCACATTTAGTGAGTGCCCTCTTAGACTTTGCTCATATTGCTATGCAGAAAACATAGCCTGTGCTCTCTAATGGCCTCATAATCTAAATTGAATGGGCAGATGAAACATGAGCATAGGATAAAATGAGAAACAACACAGAAGATGGTAAAGTGGAAGAGAGATAAGGGATGTAGAATACTGCTCTGTAAACCAATCATACTGCTTAAATGCATTGGTCTTATTCTGTAGAAAGATAGCTCAAGTCGTTAATATTCTGTTCACCAGAGTGCAAACTTTGAAGCCAAAACACATGGGTGCAAATACTGGTTCGGACACTTATGCTTATGTGACCTCAAGCAAATCATTAAACTTCTCCGAGTCTCCATTTTCTCATCTTGTCAAATAAGGAGATTTGTTGTTGTTGTTCAGTTGTTTTCAGTCATGTCCCACTGTGTGTGATCCCATTTGGGGTTTTCTTGGCAGAGATATCGGAGTGGTTTGCCATTTTCTTCTCCGGCTCATTTTATAGATGAGGAAACTGAGACAAATGGAGTTAAATGACTTGCCCAGGATCACGCAGCTAGTAAGTGTCTGAGGTCAGATTTGAACTCAGGAAGATGAATCTTCCTGACTCCAGGCCAGGCACTCTATCTACTGCACCACCTAGCTGCCCTCTAAGTTACCTTCCTAAGATCTTAGGATTGAAAATTCCAGTGTGGTACAGTAGAAAGAGTTCTCAATTTGGATCATAAGATAGAAGAGGAAGGGAATAAACATTTGTATAGTAGCTAGTATGTGCTAGGCATTGTATTAAGCACTTTATAAATATTATCTCATTTGATCCTCATAACAACTCTAGCAAGTAGGCACTCTTATTATCCACATTTTACAGTTGATGATACTGAGGCAAACAGAGGCTAAGTGATGTCCCCAGGGTCACATAGCTAGTACGTGTCTGAGGCTGGCTTTGAACTAAGGTCTCTCTGACTTCAGGCCTACTGTACCAATTAACTGCTTCATAGCTGGATTCAAATTCTGGCTCTGTAAGTTATCACTTTTCCCACTGTAGCTCTATGATCCTATGATAAATTCATTCATTGAAATAACCCCCATAAAAATAAATAAGACTTATTTAAATATCTAATTGTATATGGCACTGTCCTGTGCCACATTATAACTACATAACTATATGTTTCCTCTTTAGAAAATTATAGTGTAAAACAGATGCATTAAAACCAATCCACGTGTAGAGGCTAAATAGACAAATCAAAACGATTTAGTCAATGTCTTGCAAGACAAGACATCAGGGAATTTGCATGACTAGAATACTCAACAGAGTACTCGTTTTAAAGTTGAGAAGACCTCAATTCAAATCCTGCCTCAGCTAATTACTAGTTGTACTGCCCTGGGAAAGTCACTTAATCTCTGTCTGCCTTAGTTTCATCATCTGTAAAATGGAGATGATACTAGCACCCACCTTCCAGGATTGGTATAAGGATCAAATGAAATAATATGTAAAGCACTTTCTAAACCTTGAGGTATAGAATTGTTAGCTATTATGATTATTATATACCTGCAAGTATATGGAGGGTCTGTGATTTCATCAGTATGAAGAACTCCTGGTATGGAAATTCTGCTTTCCACTTATAACATAGTGGATAAATTTTAGAGAGTAGACTAAGGCATATTTGTTACTTGATTGGACCAGGGACACACGCAGCTATATCAGAGGTAGGATTTCAACCCAGGTCTTCCTAAATCCAAACCCAGAAACCTGCCCACCTTACACTGCCTCTATCACATAAACATCAAAGATAAATACATTTTTATTTCTCTGCATGTCTGTTTATTCATTTATTTATTTACTTCTTAATCCATTTATCTATTTACTCATTTGTTTATTGATTGATTGATTGATTTTGATGGAGGGTTAATCTTCCTGCCTCACCCAGGCCTGACTCCCGGCTGATCTACACAAAGGTTTTTACCTGCTTTCTTTCCAACCTCAGCCAACTGACCCTTCCTTAGGGATCCTAGTGCCCAGTGCACCCTAGGGGCTCACTATATTAGTGCCAGAAAGTACAGATGCTTTAGCCTTACTGTAGGTCAGAATTCCTGACATTACAATTCACCAGTTTCAACCTCCAACCCAGTAGCAGGGACTATTTGGGTCAAGAGTACATACATAACCAGGGGAGAGAACAAAGACAGTAGTTCTACATTGAGTTTACTCAATGTAACATTCTTTAAAAATTAATCCAGTCATCTATGCTTGTGCATACCGAGGATTCATTTTGCATTAACTTGGATTTCTCTAATACTGGTATTCTTTATCCTAAATTTAGCACCTAATCATGTACTAAATAGTATTGTTTTTTCATTGTTTCATATGTGTTAGCCTTATCTCTTCAAATAGATTTTAATGTTGAGAGGAAGGGATCATGACGTCTACCATTTTTTTCATTCGTTTTCCTTCTCCCCTCCCCCATCTCATCCTGTAAGAATGACTAGCACTATTGCTCAAAGGATTTAAAGCTGGAGGAGACCTTAGAAATCTTGGTTTAATACTCCCACCTCCACACTACAAATGAGAAAACTGAGACTCAGAGATGTGACTAGTGAAAAGTTAACACAGAGAGATTGGGATTACAACAAAAGTCATCTGACCCCCAAATCCAGGGTTCTTTCTGCTATTCCAGATTTAGAGCCAAGAAGGGCCTCAGAGAACATCTAGTCCAATTTTCTCATTTTACATATGAAGAAACTGAGGCCAAGGGAAATTAAATGGCCTGCCTAAGGTCGCATAAGTAGGTAAGATTTTAACCCAGGTCTTCTAACTCCAGATTCTGCTTCAATTCATTCCACTGAACTGGCTACCGCCTCTTAAGAAGGATGATTAATGAATATTTGTTGATTAGTGGTTTGTCATTTATAGTAGAGAGTTTTATTGCCTCCCGACTCTCTATATTTTATATCCTCTATTATATCAGCAGAAAGAAATGTAAAATGTTATCCAGAACTGGCATAGTAATCAAAATGCGCATTCTATTGCTCATTCTAGCAACAAGGTATATGCAAATGTGCTTTTGCAAAAGGACATAGGCTGGTATCCATGACCTGCCTTTGTCCTGTTGCCAAGATGGAAGAACGAGACCGGGGCCTTGTACTGTCTGGTGTTTGAGGCCTTCAGCAACAGAGTCACTGACGTACTGCTTGTTCATGCTCAGAGACACATTGCCTCAGAAAAAAGGGCCAGGGATAAGTGAGATGCTCCTGTCTTTTCCTTACGGCATTAAATGTCAGGGCCTGCCCCCCATGTCTTGTCAGTGCTTTGTGCTTCTAAAATGTTATGAGGTTATAAAGGTGATTATGTCTAAAGGTTATGAAGTTAATAGTTGGTACAAAGAATTAAAAGCAAGTCAATGAGTCAGGGGAATCAACTCATTTTTCAGGTCGCTGTTGTGGATGTGTCTAAATGATATGATCTATGAAATATTGTGAATGTTCGGAGACTTCTCAAGGTGAAGGGAAATCTGTGGAAAAGCCCTAAGCTTCCCAGCTCTATTACAGAGTCTGATTCCCAATTAAGAAAAAAGAGCTAGTCAGATTATTTTTCAAAAGCATTCTTGGGAACCATTAAAGGCTTATGACAACTCTATATTATAGAGACCTACATTTCTATCCTACTTTGCAAACAAAGTACTAAAGACAAAAGACTTACACTGGCAAGTGTGGAGGGAATTAAGTCTTATGAGTTCTATGCATATGTTAATCGATTGAATCTTTTAGATAATGAATTCCTAGAGAAGAGGAACTATGGTTAACTGAGCTAGATTCCACTACCAATTCAAGTTGAAAAATGGAAGAGGAAATAGGACTAGGATTTAAAGGTAGAATGGATATTAGAGATAATGTCCTTATCATTTTATAGAGGGAAAAAAAACAAAGTAAAGGAGGACTATTCTAAGGTCACCACAGTTAAATAAGTATCATCACTGCTCATCTGCACTCTGCTCCATCATTTTGTACTGTCCCAGCTTTCCTATCATAGTAAATGGCACGACTGACTTTGCAACAATAAAATTCATGAACTTCAGAATATTCTGGTTTATTCCAGCATTTTATATGACTAATTCATTGCCAAATACTCCCTTCTCTTTCTTTACAATATGGCTTATATTCTATCCTTATTCTCTGTATTTGTTCCTTTTGCCAGAGATATTATCTTCCCCCTCCACCCCACCACCACCACACCATCTACTGTCAACATCCTTTGAAGTCTATTGTTCCAGCGTATCAAGATCATTTTTTGCATTCTGGGTGATATCCAACATTTTCTTTATCGCTCCCAGCCTTGTATTATTTGCAGATTTGATGAGCAGGCCACCTATGCCTTCATCTAAGTCATCGGATGTCCTGAAACAAATATCTTTGCTCATATTTCTTTTATACTGTTCCCTGCAGTCACAAAAATGCAATAAATAGGTGCTAAAAGCTTTTTGATGCTGCTGCTGATCACACTGTACAGCTCCCAGCAGAGAACCATGAGTATAGGCATCCTTAATAAACTCTATCTGGTCACAAGTCAATCCCCTTTAGAAATGCCCATCTATTCACATGGAAAGGGTAGCAACCTCATTTTATAATCTCACTGAATTATCCTGAAGCAATTTTAATATTTTCAGAATAATATAAAATCCCACAAGTATTCTTCTACAACATAAGGTATTTAGTGTCCAAAAATTTTCCTTTCAATTTTCTACTTTATATCAAAGAATGTATTGCAAGTTAAGACAACAGAAACAGTTAAGAAGAAAACAGTGATAACATAGGACTTTCCATATATGGTTGTATGGCTGTGACCTTACAGAGGGTAACCTGGTACACTTAGGAAAAGTGACACATCATCAAAAAAATAGTCTTATAATCAGGAGAATATTGGATTTTTAAACTTAGTCTAGTCCAAGGGTTGAGTATTAGGTCAGCTGAGTACCATCTTTATGACTTTGAGCCAGAAGCTTAACCTTCCTGTTATTTAAAATGTGAGGGTTAAACAAAAATGATCTCTAAGACCCCTTCCCATTCTAAATCATGCAGAATTATACCACCAAAGTCAAAAGATGACCTCAGAAGCCAAATAGCTGAACTGACATCTAATAAAAAAATCTATTCACAATGAACAATTGGTTATTTGGTCTTTAACTGAAAACCTCCAATTGAAGGGGGATCCCATTATTTCCTAAGACAAGTCATTTTACTTTGAAATAACTCCAAAGTTACTAATAATCTCTTAATTGTCAAATCTAATGGCCTTTCTCAATCCTTTAACATTCTTCACCTCATCAGCCTTTGACCCTATCCAATCAACCCTATCTTCTTAATACTTTCTTTTTTCTAGATTTTCATGACAATGCTTTCTCCAGGTTCTTCTCCTACCTATTTGAATGCTCCTTTTCAACCTTCTTTACTGGATCTTTACCACCAGCCCCCATTAACCATAGGTGTCCCACAGGACTCTGTCCCAGGTCCTCTTCTCTTCTTCCTCTATATTATTTAATATTTATGATTTCTTGAAATAGAACTCTGAAAAACCAAGTTTTGATAAAGCCCATTGGGATTCAAATGGAGCTACTTGACTATATCTTTAAACCCAAATCACTCTGGTTCTCATTGACTGGCCAGTAATAGGTCCCAGCCCAAGCCTCACTTGCTCATTTTTTGGGTTTTGATGGCTCAGTAGCAATTGCTTCTGTTCTGGCCAGAAACCTTGAAGGTTTTCCCTTCCCAGATTATTACTTTTGAGAAGGCAAACTAGGCCATCTTTTGCTTCAATTATTACGTTTCCTTTATTTACTGATTAGATACCAGTTAGGCTAGATGTCCTGTGAAGCCAGCTTTCAACTTTGACAGTATATGCATGATTTAAAATGGAAAGGGGTCTTAGAGATCATTTTTTTCTTACCCTCACATTTTGAGTAACAGGAAGGTTAAGCCTGTTGCTCAAAGTCATAAAGATGGTACTCAACCAACCTAATACTCAGACAAACTGAGACCTGGGAAAGACCTTAGCTTACAAAGACCGAGGTCTCCCCCTACATCCAGAAACAACTCCAGTCACTTTGACCTGTCTTGCTACTGGACTCAGGTGACTGGAGGAGAGAGAGATGGCTGATGACTTCTCATAGCCCTGCCTCACTTAAATACAATTCACTTACGCATCATCATACTCCTGATGTCATTGGTCCTCTTTAGGAATGAAGGACGAACAACAATACTATTTCACTTGATGTTCTTATTAGTTCCCATGGATTCAATTATCATCTCTGTGCTAATGATTCCCAAATTTACTTATCGGTTCTAACCTCTCTGCTAACCTCCAGTCTCATATCTCCAACTGCCTACTAGATATCTCTAACTAGATGTTCCACGATCACCTTAAACTCAACATGTCCAAAACTAAACTCATTATCTTTCCCAAAAAACCCTCCCTCTTCCAAAATTCCCTTTGACTGTCAAGATTACTGCCATCCTCTTTATCACCCACACTTGCAACCTCGATGTCATTCTCAACTTCTCACTTTCTTACCCCCTACATCCAATCTGCCAAGTCCTATCAAGATAAGGTATGTCCACATTTATATACATCCTTTGCCACCAATTTAGTGCAGTCCCTCATCACTTTATGCCTGGATTATTGCAATAACCGGCTGATTGATCTGCCTGCCACAAGTCTCTTACCAATACAATCCATTCTACACTCAGCTGTCAAAGTGATCTTCCAAAACATCAGATCTGACCACATCACCTCTCTATTCAGTAAACTGCAGTTTCATAGTTTCATTTTCATAGTTCACCACACATAGTAATACTGGCAAATCTGTCCAATTTCACACATATTTGTATGCCATCTAGTTTCATCTTCAAATACTCCTAGAATGATCTGGCTTAATTGTGTCTCATGTCATGCTTTCTGTAGGTAATACCATTGTGTGGTATTATTTTATAAGATAATATTGTTCATAATGGTCCATCACCCTTTTCTGCAGTATTTAGTAAATGAACTTGTACTCTAAATTAGCATTTTCACTGGGGGGCCATGTCTCCACATTTGGCATAGAGATTTTGTGGCTGAAATGGTATCTTTTGAACAACTTGTGGCCACTGTTTTGCTTTGACTAAAGTTCTCTAAGACATCATGATAATCTATAGCAATATCTTTACTTTTATCCATTTCCTATTTTTCATCATCAACCTATTTTTAGGTTGTGTTAGAACTGTTATAATTACATATATTGCCTTATTAATCCATTCTTCTAGTTTGGTGTTGATTTTGGCCTTTGTTCTGATTAGTCAATGAACCAATGATTCAATTTAATATTCAATTTAATTTAACAAATATTTATTAAATACTTATTGTGTGCAAGGCACAAATACAAAAAAAAACCAATTCCTGCTCTCTCAAACAACTTCTAATCTACTAGGGGGCACAAAATGCAAACAAGGAAGTAAAAACAAATTATATACTAAACAGGGCAAAGCAACTTCATAGGGAGGGAACTAGAGGAGATCCATCATTGAGGTTGCAGTCCCTTAGCTGGGCTTGGAAAGAAGCTGGAGATCAGGGGAGGCCAAGACAAGGAGGAAGTGTATTGGGGGTGGAGCCAAGATGGTGGAGTAAAAGCAGTGACTTGCCTGAGCTCTCCCCCAAGCCCTTCCAAATACCTGTAAAAAATGACTCTAAACAAATTCTAGAGAAGCAGAACCAAACAAAAAGACAGGGTGAAACAAATTTCCAGCCCAAGACAACCTGGATGATGGTGAGAAAGGTCTGTTGCTCTGGGCTGGGAGAGGGATGCAGTTCAGCGTGACCCATGCAGCCAAATACAGGGCCCCACTGTACCTGAAGCAGTCCTCAGGGGACTGAATCCTGGGAAACTGTGGTGGTTTTCAGACTTCTCAACCCACAAACACCAAAGAAAAGTTCTGTCAGACCTGGGTGAGAGAGGAGTGCAGTCTGGTCCCCAGTGTTGCCCTGGGGTGGCTGCAGGGGCAGCTGCTTCTGGAGCTCTTGGCCCACAGATGGTGGGGGGATTGAGAGGCTGATCAGAGAGGGACTGCAAGGATCTCTTTGCTGGCACTGAGGCAGGATTCTCTTGTTTTGCTTGCGCTTGAATCTGAGTTGAAGTCCTGGGCGGCAGTGCTAGGACAAGGAGGAGTGCTGGTGTGGTGGAGCGTGTAGTGGTGGTGGAGAGGGAATCTCTCTCACAGTTCCAAGGCAGAAAAGAGTGCTGGTGGTCACTCATAGACCAGAGGACAGGCCAAGAAAGAAGTAAACACTTCTCCTCTGATCATACCACCTTGGAAGAACTGAAAATTTACAGGTCCCTAGAAGTATCTCTGAAAACAACTGCACAAAACCCCTGAAGCTTGGAACAATACACCCTCTACACTGGAAGTGGAGCCCTACCTTAACAAAGAGTTAAAAAGTCAAGTAATTGGTTGGGAACATGAGCAAACAGTGGGAAAAACCTCAGACTACAGAATCTTGCATTGGTGACAAAGAAGATCAAAACATACAACCAGAAGAAAACAATAAAGTCAAAGCTCCTACATCCAAAGCCTTCAAGTAAAACTATGAATTGATCTCAGGCCATGGAAGAGCTCAAAAAGGATTTTGAGGAGGGAGTATATTCCAGAACTGAAGACCACTTGAGCAAAATCAGGAAGCTGGAGGTAGAATATTGTATATAGTGAACAGCTAGTTGTTCAGTTTGACTGCAATTGAAGGTGAAGGAAGAAGGGTTTTTCTATTCTTTTCAATTTAATCTTTCCGATTACTCTTAACATAATATAGTTTAGTTTGGGCTAAAACCAAGCTTTTTCACATTTGTTTTTTTTCCATACATTAACTTTTTGTCTTTTGTTCATAACTTTCCTTCCCAATGTAATGTTTTATACGTGAATATAATTACCCAAATTTACCCCAAAGCCTATCACTTAAAACTAGGGTGAAATACCTACACAATTTCAACTCCCCTTTGCAATTCTCATCCTGAAATCATTTTAACTTTTTCTGTTTATATTGTAGTTCTGTAGCATTTACATTGTGAGAGTTGCCATAGACTCCAAAAATGGTGACTACATTAGGTGCCAGAGTTTGCCAGTTTGGTGACATCTTTTTAACTTATCTTTGGAGGTTTCTTAAGAGAGGAAGCCAGATCTTCCTTCTTACTTTTTTTAAAAGGTTGATTTTTTTTTGTCTATCCCTAAACATCCCCAAACATTATAAGGGGATTGCTCACTACCCCACTAGTCCAGCATGTCATTTGTAATTATATATGACTCTGTCCCAGCTGATCATTTTCACTAAAAATGTTGATAGTATAAAATAACTGACTAATATTTTAATATCAAAATAAAATTTGTTACTATGAGCAGGAAGAAAATCTAGTTTGGGAAATATTATGCTTTTCAGTTTGAAGAAAATACTTGAAAATTGTGAGTATAAAAATGAGGGCCTACAGGTAGATAATTGTCTGGAAAATGGACATAGATTTGCATTAGGCCAGAAATTCATGCAACTCATCTGACAATTTTGGTAGCTTGGGGATATAGTTGTGTCCTCACCTGCATATTAATGTATAGTAACTACTATAAGAAAATGGAGCTGAGAGTGGAGAATCTAAGCCCAAGGTCTAGAACTCTAGATAGCGTTTACAGCCCAGTCCTACAGCATGAAGCACAAAGCACCTTTTCCATATGGAAGTGTACTAACACCATGTTGCAGGGTCCTTCTGGGCCGAGTATTATTAAAAACTACAGAAGCAACAGGAGTTTGTTACGCAAAGCAGGCACCTGCTAAGGAAAAGAGCCAATTTGAAATAAGTGAAGAGCAACTAAAACCTCTGGGAAATCTTATCTAAACTCCAAGTCACGAATGAAAAAATCTCTGAGGTTTCATGAAAAATACCAGCAAGCTCTTCCCCTCCTTTCAGCTGTCAACATTGCCTGCTCAGGAATGGATGAGAGGGTGGAGGTATTTTTAACATTAAAGGAAGAGTTCACTTTTCAGTTTTCTAAGAGAGTATATTTTCTTCTCTCTAAACATAAACTGTTTATTAGAATTTCAGTTTTTTCTCTCAACTTAGTTTTCTTTCTCATAAAAGAAAAAAAAGTCTATTTCCCAAGGAACCAAATGACAATGAAGAAACCTGAAGGCTCACATATATTTTCTCCTTCCAGGCTTAGATCACATATTTTAATGCAGACATTTTGACTATACTGTAATACATCACTGATATTTTAATAACATAGAAGCAGTCACATATCCTAGAACATCCCAGGCTGGATGCCTGGCAAGTACTCAAATATTGATTTTGCTCTCCTACAAAATTTGGGATGGGGTGCAATGAAAAATGACTCCTGTCCAGGTCATCCTTTCCTTACTTTCCCCCATCTTCTATTCTAATAGAGTCACCTCTCAATTACTTTCAATTTCATAGCACTAGTAATATTCTTCAGGCTTTTCCTTCCTCTGTTTCCCTTTGGGGACTTCATGGCTGCCTCCTCTGTTTAGCTAATCCTGTTCCTGGGTGATAAATTAAGCCCCAGAAGACTGGGAAGAAGTTTGGAAATGGGGCCCTACATTTACATGACATGGACAGTAAAAGTGAAGCTTGAATCTAACATACCAGACAATAGGGTATTTGTGTCACCAGGAACCAGTTTGGAAAAAAAAAAGTACTGCTCAGAATGAAGTAAAGTCTAGAAAGGGGAGTTGTGGTAGGTGAGGGACAAGCATTAGTAGGGAAGGATCTAATAAGCCATAGTGGGTATGGAGAAAACATAAAGAAGTCAGAAATTGGTCATCATCTTTTTATGACACATTAATGCTTCTCTCTGTTAAAAAACAGACAATTAATAGTTTTATATTTTACTAGTACCATATCTACAATGACAAACTCTTTTGGGTTATAGATCTGTAAAGGGAAAAAATGGGTATTTTGTTTGAAAAAGTGACTATTGTGCATGAGGAAGCCTCAACTTACATAAGTGACCCCCAGAAAAACTACCCAAGTTCAGGGTACGTAGCTCGAGTCCTCACAAATTTGCTTAATTATTCTAGTCAGCTAGCATACACAACTTGGATAAAAGAAAGCACTTAATGAAATGGTATAGTAAGAAAAAGAACAATTAAACTTTTCCCTCATAAATTTTCTGACAAATAAATACACTATCAGTGAGAAGAGTGTACATGTCTAGGGAACATATATGGAGTGGTAAACATAAGGAGCATGTGTGACAAGGACATACGGTTGTCAGAGCGCATATATGGAGTCATTACCCTGGACCTCCCTGAAGGTCTTTCATGGTGTTTAGTCTCTGCTAGGCAGTGCTGTGCTTGTCTCATGATCACTACCAGGTATTGCCCACTCCCTCACCCCCATGTGGTTCTACAGTTTTTTTTTCTGCCTTCAGTTTCTGGAATCTGACTTTCAGAGTTTAAAGACCAGAAATAGGAAACATGGAAACCAAGCTGAATTTTGTAGCCTGAACAGTAATGATACCCTGAAAAGCAAGAAGTAAAAAGCTAGTATTTAATCTTCAGGAGTGATCTTTGCAACCTCAATCCAGTGGAAGGTTGCTTGGTGGGTCCAATGCTATACAGGAAATGAGCTAAGTTATAATGGATGTAGTAATGGGAGGCTTATGCCCGCAAGGGTTTTGGAGGCAATACGTCTTTGAAGTAAATATTACTAAAAGCTACCTCATATTAAGTGGTTAAATAGAATTGAGGTGCTAGTCACTGGGCCCCTAAAAATGGAGGGGACACAGCTAGTAGGAATCTGAGTCAAATCCCTGCCTTCATCTGTGTCTGGCAATAAGCGTCTAAGAGGAGCTTGGGGCTTTAGCAGACTTCCAGTTTAACGTGAGACAAAGCAACCAAAAAAGCTAATGGTGACTTGGTCCGCATTAAGAAAGGAATACTGTCCAGAACAGGGGTGGGGAACCTACAACCTCAAGGCCACTTGTGGCCTTCTTGGTCCTCTGGTGTGGTCTTTTGACTGAGTCCAAGTTCTACAGAACAAATCCTTTTATTAAGGGAATTTGTTCTGTGAAGTTTGGATTCAGTCAGAGGGCTGCACTTGAGGACCTAGAGTGGCCTCGAGGTCTCAGGTTCCCCACCCTTGGTCCAGGACTAGGAAGGTGAAAGCCTTGCTGTTCCTAATCTCTTCTGACTACCTATGGAGTGCTGCATTTCATTTTGGATACATCAGAGGAAGGACAACGACAAGCTAGAAATTGTTCAGAGCACAGTGATTGATGATGTCCTGGAACTTGTAGTGTATATGTCTGGGGTGAAGGAATACAGAATGGTTAGCTTTGAGGAGGAAAAAATTAAAGAAGATAAAGGATACCTCTCTCTAAGCATTTGGAATGCTGTTCCATGGAAGAAGGATTAGATTTGTTCTGCTTGGCTCCAGAGGGTAGAAGTGAAAATAGAGTTAAAAAATGGAAATTGGAAAAAGACAGATTTAGGCTAGATGAAAGGAAAAAAAATTACTTGGTATTTGTATTCCCAGCACCTTGTACAGTTCTTGGCACATAGTAGGCACTTAGTAAATGCTTATTGAAATTCAAATAATTAGTAGTTAATCAGCATTTATTAAGCACCACTGTGTGCTAGGCACTGTGCCAGGTTTAAAAAAGGTAAAATTCACTGCTTTCAATGAGCTCACCATCTAATGGGGAGTTTAGTATATACAAACAAGCTATATACAGGATAAATCAGAAATAACCAACGAAGGGAAAGCAGTAGAATTAAGAGGGATTGGGAAAAACTTCCTGCAGAAGGTGGGATTTTAGCTGGGACTTGAAGGAAGCCAGGAGGTAGAGATGAGTAGGGAGAACGTTCTAGACATGGGGGAAAATTGGGACATGACATGGAGTATCTTTTTTTTTCATCCAAAGACAAGGTTTATTAGAATATCCATCATATTGGGCAGATTCTTAGGGAATCTGAAGATTAGTAAGAACTGTTGGCTTATTGGCTAGATTATAAGAATCTAAGCAGTTGCTAGATTTTAGGAATCTGAGCAGTGGCTAGATTATAAGAATCTAATCATCTTAATGGAGACAAGGTGGACCTTATATACAGAAAGACTGTGGGAGGGACCTAGGAGTGGCCAGTAAACTGGGGTGAACAGAACTGACATGGAGTGTCTTTGCTGTAGCAAAAAGGACGATGGATCGCAGAGGACATGATAAGGTTTAAGGCATAAGAATACTGGACAGGTAGGGTGGAGCAGGTTATGAATGCCGAATAGAAGATTATACATGTTTTCAATGAAAACACCATATTAGAACTATATCAGCAAAGTATCTGAGATGCAGTGTCAGGCAGTCACATTTGGCTTGACAGAGCAAAATATAGCCTTAGGGGCTCTTATTTAACAAGAAGTTGCCTATGCAACCACAGGCATAACTTTGCTCTATCATTCATAGTATTAATATCAAGTGAGGCCTTACACAAGGAGATGGAAGTTGGGTAAAGGTATCACCATTATCATGGTGGATATCCTATACAAAATACAAGGGAGGGGGGAAGATTCCCTGTTGATCATAAATTCTTAACCCTGGGTTTGGGGACAGGTTTCAGGGGAAATGAACTTGGATGGGAAAAATACTTCTATCTTCATTATCACTAACCTCTTACTGAAATTTAGCATGTCATTTAATGACGAACACAGGCAACAAACTGGCAAACAAATCCCTGAAAAGGATTTGTTCACTAGATTGCCAAAGGGATCCATGGCACACAAAGTCCTCTGCTATAAATGGTGAGACACTACTGTTCGCATCAAAGCCCTGATCCATTAGGCATTTAAAGTAGATTGTGATGAATGTCTCCAGTTCATTGAATATATTGTGTATTGACAATTTATAGAAGGATGGGGATAAAAACGACAAAGGGAAAGATGTGGAAAGCTTGCAATCTGCTCTGTTGAAGGAGTACTCACAATGATGAGATCTTGCCTCTATCAGAATATCACAGTATTTTTTGTAACAGTTTCATAGGGTGTTTGAGTTGGAAGGGACCCTCACAAGAGGACTAAGTATGATTCAGTGCAAAGAATACTGACAGTGACCTCAGAAGACCTGCCATTTCTTAGCTCCATTTCCTTATCTGCATAATAAGGAGAATGGACTAGATTATCTCTCTAGCCCTAGTTCTAACCTTCTGTGGTCTAGTCTAGCCCTCTCATTTTTCTATTAATATATAGTGAATCAATAGAATATATATTTAGAAAATATTCCATATAAAGGATGGTGAAAAAAAATCAAATAAGAAAGACCTTTAAGAAATAAAACTTTCTTTTGGTTAGACTTAACACTTAATTTTGAATGTATAGGCAGATGGGGGAACTATGAATAGAAGTTGGAAAGATACTCCATGAGCAGGATGGCTGCTAAAGAGTTTAATCTATTATTCTCATCTCAAGGAGTTGCCACAGACTATAATGACTAAACTCATGGCAAATATGGAAATTACTAAGGACTTATTTGTTCATTCGGTAGTGTATAAGACTTCAGCTGTTTTACAAGAGCCCAGATTTTTCTATTGAGGTGATGAGATGAAATGGCACTGGAGTGAGGATCAAAAAGTCAGGATTCTAGCCCTGGTTATTCTAATTACAAAACATAGGACCTTGCAGGCCTTACTTAATATTGATTATCCTCTTTATTAATATTTCTGATGCCACTTGTAAAATGGGAATAATAATACCTGACACCTCCCTACCACATATGGTTTTTGTGAGGCCCAAATTAGTGGATATAATACTTAGGATAATGGGACCATAGATGTAGAGTTAAAAGGGACATTAGAGGTCCTCTAGCCCAATACTATCATTTTACATTTAAGAAAACACAAGTCCATAGAATTGAAGAGATAAGGTCATACAGGTAATAAGTGGAAGAGGCAGAATTCAAACAAATCAAATTCTCTTCCTATTTTGCCATATTGTCTAAGAAAGTGCTTTAAAACCCATGGAGCATTCTACAAATGTGTATTATGCTAATAAACAACTGAAAATACTTATCAAAAACACTGTGCTAAGCTCACTTCCATTGCATTAAATATTAAAGCAATCAATATGGTCATATAATAATAATAATAATTAACATTCAATTCCTAACAGAAAAGACTTTTGATAGATTACTTGTGGGCACACTTGCTCATTTGCTAACATGGTATCAGATACCTCTGAATAATTTAGTTTATCAATAAAAATGATCATCAATGTAGAAGAGAAAACTAGCTGAAATAAATTAAATACAATGATGCAATAATGATCTAATATTAAAAAAGAATTAAACATAGAATAAGCAGTTTTTAAAAAAACTAAATTACATTTTTAAATGTTTTTAAAAAGGCTAAGTTGTGTTTTTGTTTTTTGTTGTTTTTTTCTATTTGTCTACTGGTTTTGTTGTACAGAGATAGTTAAAAACATTTAAAAACTACTGATGTCAAAATTTAGGCCTATAAATGCCAGTCAGTGCTTACGTGATTATCCCTCTAGAGTTTGATAACATATTTATAGTGAGTATAATTTGACTTAATTAAGTAATCAATTATCTTACTGACAGTCAACCATTTTAGTTAATCCTTTTCCTACTTTTCCTACCTCTCTCATACATGCATACACTCATCACTATAGAATCTAGGACAAGTAAATGTAAAAATTGCTCAATTTTGACCCTATAACATATACCCCTTTTGGTGTTTTTTACTGCTAATTTTGCCATCAGCCACCAGTCACAATCCTACAAACTACTGGTGGGGTTCTGCCCTGGAGGCATATTGCCCCATTAGACAGTCATCTCCTTGAGAGTAGTAATTGTATGGGTTTTTTTGTTATTGTTTTTGCTTTTCTCTGTGTCCTCAGCACTCAGCATAATACCAGGCACATAGTAGGCAAAAATAACAATAATAACAACAGCAACAACAACTACGACTATACTAGCATTTATACATATTATACATTTATATGCATATATGTCATACTATATTATTATATATATTATATAATAATATTATAGTAAAATATATTATTTTAAAGTTTGCAAAGTGCTTTACATATTTTATTTAAATGGTAATAGACTGACTGACATTGCCTACCCCAGGAACTGTGGGGCCTGTTCACAAGGTACTTCGGCCTGATGACTTTAGCAGCTCCAAGAGATCTCACAGGTCACGTTATATGTTTCGCCTTTGCTTTTATGTTCATAACCTGTTGTACACCTTTTGTTAGTTCTTTCTGCACAGCAGGTGAAAAACGTTTACTCTAAGGAATGAGGTAATTAAAATGCAAATGCTAATCATGTATCTAACTTGCTTCTTATACTTTCACAGCAGGTGGGAAACCTCTAATTATTTCAGAAATAATTACTTTGGCAAGAGGACAAGTGAACATGTTATTTATGACAACAATTGTGTGAGTGAGGTTGCTGTAGCTCAACCATGCTCTGAGTCTTGGGTGGGAACTTGCACTTGGGGAGCCCTTTGGCCAAATCAGGAGTACTACATTCAATTCTGGCCACCAACATTTAGGTTGGTGCAATATTAAGGGTTGGAAGGGCAATATTAAGTTTAAGAGTGTCCAAAGGAGGACAATCAAGATGGTGAGGGATGTTGGGGGCCACGTCATATGAGGATCCACTGGAGGAATGAAAAATGTTCATCATGAAGAAAGGAAGACTCAGGGGGGAAAGATAGCTATGTTAAATACTTGAACAGTTGTTGAATGGAAAAGAAATTGGGCTTGTTCTATTGGCCCCAGAAGAAAGCACTATCAACAGTAGGTGGAAATTGCAAATAATCAAACTTGGACTTAATGTTAAGAAAAACTTCTTAACAATGAGAACTCTCCAAAAATGGAATGTACTGCCTTAAGAGGAAATTAATAATAATAATAATAGAAGAAGAAGAAGGGAAGGGAGAAGAAAAGGAAGAAAAAGAGTAAGAGGGGGAGGAGGAAGAAAATGTCCTGTCTATTTTTGCTCCTTTCAAATTTATCTTCTTTACACATACAGTAGAACTTGTCATGTAGAAAACCCTTCTATGGCAACATGGCATAGTGAACTTAGAGTAGAAAGATCTGAGGTCAAATTCCAGCCTGAAAATGTAATACTTGTGTGACTGTGGACAAAGAAACTCTCTCTAGGCTATTTTCTCATTTTTAAAAGGAGGAGATTGGACTATTACCATTAAGGTCCCTTCCCAGATCTAAATTCCTATGCTTCCCTACTATTTTGAAGGTTAGGTTTCAAAGACCTTCCTGGTGTTTTCTGGGCTTAGTGATTTCTGTTCATGCTATTCTCCTCCATGGCTTTTCTGTGCTCCAGGAAAAACTGATGTACTCTTCTTTTCCCTATAAACACCTAGTACTTTCCTATTCTCTGCCTTTGATCATGCCTACATCTCATGCCTTTGGGGTGTATGGGATGTTCAAGGAGGACCAGCACCTCTTATATGAGGGCTTGCTGAGCTCTTTTCAAGGCTGTCCATTTACTTTTGGTATCTACTGGCACTCAATTCTCACCTTGGCTCCAAGAAACTGTAGCGTGTTCAGTGGCCACACGTCAGTTAACTGTCTTGGCAGACAGGCTAAACCAGGTTGAGGGTAACTGGTGGGCCTCAACCCATTGGTGAGTTAGTGGGGGTGTCTACCCCAAGCATGTGAAGACTTCCCACAGTGGAATGAGCAGATGAGAACAATTTATTGCAACCGCCATGAAGAAGGCTGAAGCAAGTTCTGGGGAACAGCACATTGAGGTTGATCAGACATCAAAGATGCCATCATCATCCAATGCATCCCAGGCCATCACAAGTTACCTTGATTTTTTTCTTGCCACTGAACTTCAGTGACTCTGGAAGAGAAAATGAGGCTGACAATTTTGGGCAACTCTACCTCACTTAAATCCAATTCATGCACAAGTCAAGACAACATTCTGTGATGTTATTGGTCCTCTTCAAAAACAAAGGACAAAACATTAGCCTTTGATCATGCTATTTCCTACACCTGAGATGTCCTTCACTTCTTCCCTACGTGACACTTTTGTCTTGTTAGTCACTAAACATCTATTAAATACCTACTATGTGCCAGACATTGTGCTAAATGCTAGGGATACAAAAAGAGGCAAGACAGTACCTGCCCTCAAAGAACTCACATTCTAATAAAGGAGACAACAAGCAAAAACATATTTTAAAGCCCAATGCAAATGCTATTCCTTTCATAAAATTTTCACTGGTCTGCCCAGCTGGACCCTTAGATTTTACATCGCCCTTTGTTTGAAAAGCTCTTATTTATTTATTATATTTTCTTTTACACTATAGTTGTTTATGTGTGTCATATCTCCCACCTAGACTCTAAATTCTGCAAGGTCAGGGATTAATTAATTAATTAAAATATTTTATCACCCCCAATGTCAAGTATAGTATTCTGCATGTGATAGATCCCTAATCACCTAATCAGCCTTTGGAGGAACAAATACCTTTGAACTCTCTTCATTTTGCGCCTCTCTTACACCTTAAAATATTATATCTTGTATTATAGGTGTTCATTTTTTTAAAAATCCTTTCTAAGTGTCTACTATGTACAGGGCACTATGATTAGGCACCAAGGGGAAATCAAAGAAATTATTCTTTGATAAAGTCCATTACCATTTTCAGACTAGAATTTTCTAGAAAGAAGACAAATAATATATGTACATGAATAACTATGATAAAAGGTAGAATGTATTAAGCACTGTTGTACATGTGGAAGGCAATGTAGTATAATAGAAAGAAAAGCACTGGCTTCACAGGCAGGGGGCCTGGGTTCAAATACTAACTCAGTCACTTACTGCCTGGGTGACCTTGGCTAAGTCACTTAATTTTCTCTTTCCCTATTTTGTGCTTCTCCATTCTATCTCTTATATCTCTTCCCCTTTCAGGGACTCTTCACTCTCTATTTGACTCTATTCTTCTCTATAATAATCCCATAAAATCGCTGTTCTAACATGAAATCCTCACTGAACACTTCCTATTTCAATCCATTCCCCTGAACCTGTGGGTACCTTATTTCCAAGCCATCCAGAGTTTCAAAGAATCATTTGTCTTCCACAATACAGGCAGTAACACTCTCTTCATGCTGCTTCCCCTCCCACAACTTTTCTATAACAAATGTTTGGAATGATGTGCAAAAGGAAAAAAGTGAAATATTATATTGACAGATTAAAAACAAAGATATAAAGTTGTTTTTTTTT
>NW_020948910.1:2321733-2385738 GCF_900497805.2 Vombatus ursinus | reverse complement strand
TCATCAATAGAAAAAGAAGGATTCTCAATAAGAGAGGCATTTGAGCTGTTCTTCCAAAACCTAAGAGAGAGAACAGAATATTTGACCTGCAAATACCCCTAAACAACAGAAACACAAGGCAAATGCCTTGGAAATGCCAAGGAAAGAATAAGTAATGAAATACATTTCTCCATCTCCATGGAATATTTTTTAAAGAGAGAAAAACTGGCATATGGGGTTAAAAATAGAGTGTCATCAAGATTTTTTTTAAGTATATAAGGTGATGACACTGAAAGTATAATTTAAGGAAATAGAAGTGAAAGTGGAAGAATGAAATTGGAGTGCCACAGCCTGAACTCCTTGACCTACTGACATGTGAATCAATTTATTTTGTGGAACAAAACTGCATAGTGGGATGGTGTATAAATGATGACAGGGTAGGTGAAGGACAAAGGGGTATATATTATGTGTCCTTACCAAGTCTATGTCTGAACAGTCAAGATAAGAGAACTTGTATAATTTTTAGCAAGATGAGAGCCTTTGAGAGAATGAAAGTGATAGAGGGAGGGATTATGACCAGAAAAATAAGAGGAAGAGATATCAACCCAATGGAGTCTCACTGAGGAGCATTCCTGTCTGCAATAGGAGATGGAAACCTTATGATAAGAGATTGGCACATAGGAGACCATGTCCTCTCAGAAAGTGTTGTGCCTCCATGAAAAACATATTGCTTCAGGAGAAGGGAAATCAAGGCTCCCTGGGTAAGGGAGAGAATTGATACCCAGACTAATAGGAAACATGCACCAAGTGATGAGATCAAATGACAAATGGGAAGGAAAATGATTGTCAAAAGGCCAGATGGTCAAACAGGTCCCTAAAGTTTGGGAAACAAGGTAATTTTGTTCCATGGGATATTGCTTCATCCATATTTCTTCCCTCATGGATAAATACATCTAAAAGTGAGGTATAACAGGAAAAAAAAAGATCTATTAAAAGAATATAGATAAAAGAAAAAATATAAAAAAGATAGGGCAAGATCTGTCAAGGCAATAATTTAGAGATTGTTTAGGAGAAAGAACTCAAATATATTATTTCTAAAGTTTTCACTTAATGAAGAACACTAAGAGATTAAAGAACTAGATAAAGTGATAGGTCATGAATCAGACACAAAGGGAAACAAATTAACGAAGAGAACAATGTAAATAAATCCTTAGAAAAAAGCACAGAAAAAATTAACAAACAAAAGAAGTTGTTGGAGAAGATACATTTTTAATAAATCACATAAATGATAGGAAGAAGAAAAAATGGGGAAGAAGAAGAATTAAATAATAAATATAAAAGGAAATCAATATTTGCATAAAACCCAAAAACTATGAAAAATTTGACTACTAGTAGGGAGTTACTGCGATGGAAGGGTCATCTGGGAGAAAGCCTGTGGGAATATGGTGTTAGAAAAGTAATTTTTAGCAAAACTAAACTTAGAAACAAAAGGACTGACTTTTTAAAAAGGAAGTGAAATTTTAAAATGATCTTTTAAAGGGGGCAATACTAGAGATACAAAGGGAGGAAACCACAAGCCTTTCATAACTTTAAATGTGAATGGATTTAATAATACAATAAAATTAAAAGAGTAGAAGAATGGATAGGGAAACAAAACGTAAAATGTTGCTTAAAAGTAACATAGCTAAAAACTTGTTTTCCTTCATTTCAAAGAGAGACCAATGATATCTTGACTTGCATATTAATTGGATTTAAGTGAGGTAGAGTCGCACAAGGTATTTAGCCTCACTCTCTCTTTCTGAGTCATCAAAGTCCAGTGGCAAGACAAAAGTCAAGATGACCAGCACTGGCCCAGGATGCAGTGGATGACCTTGCTGTCTTTAATGTCTGACCAATCTCTAAGCATTCCACAGTACCTGCTTTATCTGACTTCATGACCACTGGAACAAATTGTTCTCATTCTCCCATTCTGCTAGGGAAAGTCTTTTTACTCAGGGTAGACATCTCCCTAACTCGCCAACATATCTGAGGCCTGTCAGTTGCCCTCAACTTGGTTTAGCCTGTCTTCAGAGACAGTTTACCAGGGTGTGGCCATTGGGCATGGTCCAGCTTTTTGGGGCTCCAGGTGAGATATTGGGTGAAAGATGGACACCAAAGGTGAATGAGCAGACCTGAAAAGGGCATGGCAACCCCTCACACCAAAGATGAAAGTCCTCCTGAATGCTCCATACCTCTCTAAAAAGTAAAGAAATAAATAACATCAAAATGAGTACAGAACAAAATAAAAAATCCAAAAAAGGAGGAATTATAATCATGTTATTAGATAAAACAAAACCAAAAATTTACAATATAGAGATAAACAAGGAAATTATACAGAATGGAACTACCAACAACAAAACAAGCATTAAATGTATGTGCTCCAAATGCCATAGCACCTAAATTCGTAAAGGAAAAATTAAATGAGTTATAAAAAGACATCAACAACAACACAAAAATAGTAGGTCTCTTAGAGTCAGATAAATATAACAACATACATAGAAACTGAACAAAAATGGAAAACATAGAGATAGATTTATGGTACCTTCTGAATAGGATCACTAAAGAATTGCATATTTCTTAGTATTTCATAGCATTTTTTACAAAACTAGGCCATGTGTTAAGGCACAGGAAAATTTTAAGCAAATATAAGTCAGAAACACTATACATATTCTTTACAGATGATAACTATATATGAATAGGTATCAACTCAGGGAATACAAAGAAAAGACATAGATCTAAATGGAGACAACAATCAAATCATAAATAATGAGTGAGCCAAAGAAGAAATCAGAGAAATAATTAATAATTATGTGAAAGACAATAAAAATAATTGAACAGTATATCAAAATTTCTAAGATACAGCTAAAGCATTCATATGAGGAAATACATCTCTAAAAACAAACACTAACAAAATAGGAAAAGATAGGATTAATGAACTGATTATAAATATTTAAAACAGCACACAAACCAATACATAAATCTAAAATAAGCACAAAAAAAAGGAGCTATTGAAGATTGGAGTACATATAGATCAATCAGACACATAAAAAGACTATAGAACTGATAAAACTAAAAGCTAGTTCTTTTAAAAAATATTAACAAAATTGATTATCCTTTAGTCAAACCAATTAAAAAGGTGGGAAATCAAATTAACAAAACCAAAAGGTAAAATCATTAAAAGGAAATAAAATAATTATTAGAATCTACTGTGCACAGTTATATGCCAATAAAACTTAGAGTACAAAGGAAATAGATAACCTATAAAATATAAACTATTCAAACTAAGAAAATATGACATATAAATACTAAATAGCTGAATATCAAGTGACTATCATAAAGGACTACCAAAAGGGAAAACAAAACTTTCAGGTCCAGACACATTTACCAGACTTACAGAAGAATTCCACCAAACTTTTCAAGAATAATTGATAATAATAGTGCACATTTTTTTTCTGAACAGCTAAGTGGTATAATGGATAGAATTCTGGGACTGGGATCAAGGAAAACTTAAGTTCAAATCTGACCTGAGACACTTAATAGCTGTTTGATGCTGGGCAAGACACTTAACCTTGTCCAGCCTCAGGTTTCTCATCTCTAAGGTGGAGATAATAATAGCACTTACTACTCAGGTCTTTTGTGAAGATTAAATGAAATATTTGTGAAAGCATTTAGCACATTGCCTGGCACATAGCAAATGCTATATAAATGTTAGTTGTTGTTATTATTATTATTATTATTATTCTCAAAATCTAAGAATATATTCTACTGATATCATTTTAGAAGACAAAAATAGTTCTAATACCTAAACCAAAGAAGCATAAAACACAGAGAGAACTATTGATCAATATAATTAATGAATACTTAATTTAAAAATTCAATAAATTCAAAAATATTAATGAATATTAACTCAAAAATTTTAAATAAAATTTTGGTTTAAAAAAGGTTCAACAATTTATTCCCCCAAAAGGTATTTATTATGATCGATTGGATTTATACCATTGATGAAAGGATGGTTAAATAATAGGAAAAATTTTATCTCATTCACTTTAGTCAAGGCAAAGACATAACAAAAATAAAAGCTCAATATATGCAAAAGTCTTTGAAAAAGGAAAACACTCATTTAAGCCAAAAATCCCATAAGAAATAAATAGAGCAGTAGGAAAAGTCTGTGACCATAGTGAGAAAGAAGTTTGGTCCTAGCCCCAGTCCCAGCGCAGCCCAAGCTTCCAGAGCTTCTGGCCCACAGACTGAGAGGGAACTGAGTGACTGATCAGAGGAGGATTGCAGGGATCTCTTTGCTGGTGCTGAGGCAGGATTCTCTTGCTTTGCCCGTGCTTGGATCTGGGTTGCAGGTCTGGGTGGCAGTCCTGGGGTGAGGAGGAGAGCTGGCATGGTGGAGATTGTAGTGGCAGTGGAGAGGGAATCCTCCTCACAGTTCCAAGGCAGACAACAGTGCTTATGGTCACTCGTAGACCAGAGCACAGGCCAGGAAAGGAGTAAACACTTCACTCTTGATCATACCACTTTGGAAGAACTGAAAACTTACAGGTCCCTAGAAGTATCTCTGAAAATAGCTGCACAAAATCCCTGAAGCTTGGGACACTATACTCCCCACACTGGAAGCAGACCCCTACCTTAACAAAAAGTTTAAAACTCAAGTAGTTGGCTGGGATCATGAGCAAACTGCGCAAAAAAGTCACACCATAGAATCTTTCTTTGGTAACAAAGAAGATCAAAACATACAACCAGAAGAAGAGGACAAAGTCAAAACTCCTACACTACATCCAAAGCCTCCAAGAAATATATGAATCAGTCCCAGGCCATGGAAGAGCTGAAAAAGGATTTTGAGAAGCAAGTAAGAGAAGCAGAGGAAAAACTGGGAAGAGAAATGAGAGCGATGCAAGAAAAACATGAAAAACTAGTCAACAGTTTGCTAAATACTGAAGAAAATAACACCTCAAAAATAGCCTAACCCAAATGGCAATAGAGGTCCAAAAAACCAATGAGGAGAAGAATAAATAGAGATGGATATTGTTAATATGATTTTTTTTAAATCAGCTAAAATCAAGTATTATATGCAATGCGGAAACAATAGAAACTTTTCCAACAAATATGGTGTAAAGTAAGGGTATTCCTTTATCCAGCTATTATTTGATAAGGTAACAAAACAAAGAACTTAAAGACATAAATACAAGCAAAGAAGAAACAAACCACCTCCATATATTGATGAGATGATAGCTTATTTAGAAAATCTTAGAGAATCATTAAAGAAAGAAAATAATGTCAACAAAATTATTAGCTAAAAATGAAACCCACAATAATTCTATATAACAATAACAAAACTTAGGAGGTAATAATTACAAGGGAAATAATAATTTCAAAATGCATACTGTATTTGGGAGTCAATCTCCCAAAGTACCTTTAATACAAAGATAGCAAATGCTCCTTAAAGGAAAAAAAAGTAACTTAAATAACTACAATTATATTTAATACTCATGTCTAGGCTGTGCCAATATAAGAAAATGTAAGTATTGCCAAAGTTAATTTACAGATTTGATGTTCCAGTGATCAAAATTCCAAAATTCCTAAAAGTATGTAAAATAATAACAAAATTCATTTGAAGGAAGAAAAGGTCTTGAATATCTAGGTAAATGAGGAACAAAGATAGGAATAAAGGAAGAACAGCAATTTTTTATCTCAGACTACATTATTAAGTAGGAATCATCAAAAACTTTTGATAGTGGTTAAAAAAATAGAAAAGCAGACTGATGGAGCAAACTAGACAAAGAAGAATCAGACAAAATTAAACTCAATAACCCTAAGATCAATAAACCTAAAAATACAAATTACCTGGGAAGGAACTCCATATATAAAGAACTACTGGGAGAAAAACTGGAAAATAATCCAGAACATCTTATACTATATTCCACAATAACTTCAAAAAGAATACAAAATTATAAGATTAAAGATTATAGCTTTAAAATATTAGAAGAAAAGCAGTCATATAACTTTCATAACTACATGTAAGGGATGAGTTATTAACTAAACAAGGGATAAAGAAAGTTAAAAAAATAGGTAGTTTTGATTACATGGAATTTAAAAGCCTTTATATAAATAAAATTAACATTACTGGAATAAGAAAAGAAGGAGTACAATGGGGGAAAATCTTCATGTCAAATATCTCTGATAAATGTTTACTATCAGGGCAGCTAGGTGGCACAGTGGATACAGCACTGGCCCTGGAGTCAGGAGGACCTGAGTTCAAATCTGGCTTCAGACAGATAATACTTCCTAGCTGTGTGACTCTGAGCAAGTCACTTAACCCCAATTGCTTCATGAAAAAACAAACAAACAAATGTTTACTATCTAAAATATATAGAAAACTATAGAAATATTCAAGTCCAAAAGCCCCCCATAACAAAGTGGTTAAATGATACAAACAAACAGTTCTCAAAAGAACTGCAAATTATTAATAATCTTATAGAAAAATGCTCCAAATCACTAATAATAAGAGAAATAAATGTAAGTCAAAACAATCCTGGACTTTCACCTCACACCCAGTAAACTGACAAAAATGACTAATACAGAAAAAGTCAGTGTTGAAATAACTGTAGAAAGACTGGCACATTAATAATGTAATTTTGGCAGAGTTTTCAATCAGTATAACCATTTTGGAAAATAATCTGAAATTACGAAAACAAAGTAACTAAGATGTCCATACTCTTTGAATGAAACAGATATTTCACAGATAAGCGCATAGGTTAAGTAGGTCATCAAAAACAACAAAAGCCTTCAAAAACACTAAAATGTTTATAGCATCACTTTTTGTGGTAGCAAAAAACTAGAAGCAAAGTAGAATCCCAAAGGCTAAAGAAACTGTGGTGATATGATATGATATGGTATGTTATCACATATCATATAACAAACAATATAATTAATATAATATAATATTACTGTGCTTTAAGAAATTACATATAATATTAATACAGAGAAGAATAGAAATACTATCAATTTATGCAAAGTGAAGTATACAGAATTAGGAAAATAAATACATACAATGTCTGCAACAATAAAAATGGAAAGAGCAACAAAAAAGAAACTTATTTTGTGCGATGATAATAATCAAGGTGGCCCCAAAGAAAAAATATAACAAAATACTATCCCAGTTCTTTGCAAAGTTGGGATCTCTATGGATGTGGATTGCTGTATAGAGAATTAGCCTTTTTTATGTTAGTTGTTGTTGAATTTCTTTTCTCTTCTTTTAAAAAATTCTTTGTCAGGAGGGATAATTCTCTAGTAGAAGGTTAGGGGGGACATATAGGTGATGCAAAAACAAACTATATAAATAGGAAACTATTCTTTAAAATAAATAACTATAGGGAAAATAAACATTCAAGAGCAAAATAAGACCACATATCCTTGAAATAAATAAAAAGACTTGAAAATCTCACTTTAGTAATCTACATTTTCTCTATATTTGGTAATTATAGCATATAACTACTGATAAAATATAGGTTCTTTTACCCTGGAGCTTTAAAATGCATCATCACAAAGACTACAGGAGTAAAATTTTTGAAATGGAATTTGCTTTTAAGTAAACTTTTAAATATTTTACACATGGTATTTCAATTTTTAATGCATGTTTGTGTTTGCTGACTTTCATCCATTTATTTAATTGGCCTCAGAGAGATTGGATTTAATTCAATTTCTGTTTACTTGTTGGGAAAATTCTTATGCTTCCTTCAAAATGAAATTCAAAGTGTGACCTTACCAATCAAAAGGAATTTTTTCTTGTCTTCTGCTTTGGTTTAAGTGAATAGATTTAGATTTCATCCTATGTGAATAGATTTTGACTTTAGCTTAAGTCTTTGAAGAAAGAAGCAACTTTTTTCTTTATAGATAGTGGCAATTTTTCCTTTGTACAGTCACTCATGGAGTTCAAAGAAAGGCTCTTTCATATAGCATTGAATATTATTGACATCACTGATGTTGAAAAAATTTCACCCTGTTCTGAGTTTGACAACCTTGGAATGTAAAACTCACCCCAATACCCTTTGTTTGTTCTCCTTCAACTAACCTGTGACATTAATTTACAAATGTGGGGGAAAGGGGTCACAGAAATAGGATATATAGTTCATTTAGCCTTTTGGAAGGTGTCATATCTTTATTGTTTATAACTCATATGCATGTATCATTTTAAGGTGCTCTACTCTCTTTTCTCAAAACCATCTTGGGAAGGAGAAAATGAAAATATGATTCACCTTGTTTTTTAAGTGTAGAAACCAAGGATTAGAGGTTTTACAATTACACAGTTACTGTCAGAACCAAGACACAAAACCAGGTCTTACTTTAAAGCTAGAGTTCCTTCCATCTCAGTGAACAGGTTGTGTTCCAAAAGTTCATTTGTAAGTTTCTTTAGAGCTTTAAACATGGCTTCCTATAGAAACAAGATTATAAATGGTGGTTAGGTACACAGGTCAAAGGATGGGACTCATAATATAGCTGAACTATGATAGCACATTTTTTTCCAATTAACAAACATTTATAAAGCATCTATTATGTCAAAGGAACTATACTAGTCACTGAAGATACAAAGATGAAAGTGAGAGTCCTGCCACCAAGGAGCTAACATTCTACTACAGGAGACAACTTGTACATGTATAAGAATATAAAAATGTACAAAAATCAATATAAGGTAATTGGGGGGGGTAAGAATCATGAATGGATTTATGGAGAATATTACATTTGGTGTGAATCTTGAAGGAAACTAAGAATTCCAAGAGTCAAGGGTGAGTAGGGAGTACATTTCAGGTAGGGGATGGATACAAAGATAGGTAAAAGATGAAAACTAACAAAAACATCAGTTTAACTAGACCATAGATTGTATGAAGTAGCATGATATGCAATAAGGCTAAAACTATAGGTTGGGGTAAAGTTGTGAATTGCATTAAATGCCAAATAAATGAGTTTAGATTTGGTCCTGGAAATAATAAGGAGTATATTGAGTAAAGTATGGTCAGACTTATACTTTAGAGACTAATAGATAAATGATCAAAGGATATTAACAACTAGTTTTCAAAAGAAGAAATTCAAGCTATCACTAAAGTATAAAAAAGTCCCATATCACCAATCATTAGAAAAATGAAAATTGAGTTTACTCTGATGTAACACCTCTCATCCATTAGATTGGCAAAAATGACCAAAAAATTGAAAATGATTATTGTTTGAGGGCTATGGGAAAACATGTACACTAATGCTCTTCCCAGGTATTTCAAAAAACAATTTTGATCTAAAATCTATTAAATTGTGCATATAATTTAACCCAGGGATATGACTTCTAGGACTATACCTTGAAAAGATCAAAGAAAAAGAAACTGACATATGTATACTAAATTATTTATAGCAGGGCTTAAGAAAAATACAAACCAAGGAGGTACTATCTATTAATATATAAACTATGGCATATGAACATAATGGAATACTATATTTAAAATTTACATAAAGGGACTGTTTCAATGAAACCTGGGAAGATCTTGATGCAGAGTAAGGTAAAGTGAAGTATACAAAACCAGAAGTTTATATAATAAAAATACAAAGAAAAAACTGTAAGACTTTGGAACTATGATTAATGCAATGACCAACTATAATTTCTGAGGACTGATGATGAAATATCCTACCCATAACTTGACAAAAAGGTGTTGGAGTCAAGATGCAGACCATATCATACATTTTTATATATGATGTGGGAATTTGTTTTGCCAATATCAGAAATTATTGTTTTGTTTGACTATGCATATTTTTAACAAGAATTTCCTTTTTCTTTTTGTTTCCAATAGAGTTGGGGGTGGGAGGGAGAAATAAGGATAGGTCATCAAAAAGTAAGAAAGGAAAAGGAAAAGAGAGTCTTTGAGTCATCTTTAAGAAACAAAAGAGTATAGGAAAGAAAAGAATGGAGGCAAAAAAAGAAGTAAAAACTATCAGTAGAGCTACAGATTTAATTTGTTATGTACTTTAAAAGAAAATCAAGTAGTTTGTAGTAGAGATCTGCAATTTTATATACAATTTCTTTTCTTCTGATCTATACATATTTCTGTATACAGAAATTCCCATTTTATCTGATTTTAAGTTCAGAATTTTTAAGAGACTTGCATTTTATAATAACCACTTTGGCAGTTTTGCATTAGCTATAGCTACTACTTATATATGTATACATATACTTATAGGCATGCATGTATATAAGACTTTAATGTTTACAAAGCACTTTATAAATAATCTCGTGTTATCCTCACAACAACCCTGAGAGATAGATGCTATTATTATCCTCATTTTACAAAGAGGAAACTGAGTCTGAAAGAGGTTAAGTGACTTAACCAGGGTTACATAGCTGGAAAGCATCTGAGGCCACATTTGAACTCAGGTCTTCTTAATTGCAGGTCCAGCACTCTATCCACTCTTACAACTTGTTGCCTTTAAGCTATATAGGAGATGGATTCGAGTAGGAAGAGACTAAAGGAAGAGAATTCTGATTATTAGGACTCCAGGTGAGAGGTGATTAGAACATGAATATGGATTGATTGTGTGAACAAATAGAGGGAGATATCTATGAAAGATATTGTAGAAAGAGAAACAAGAAGGTATGTCAACCCATGAAGTATGTGGGGTGGATGTAATTGAACTTAGCATGTACAATCCAAGATGACTGGAAGGATGGTAGTGCTCTCAATAGAAATTGGGATGCTGGAAAGAGGGGAAGGTTTTAGAGAAATATGGGTTCTATTTTGGATATCATGAGTTTGAGATGTCTACATTGTAGCTAGTTTGAAATGTTCAATAAGCAATTGGTGACACAGGGTTAGAGATCAAGAGAGATAGTAAGAATTAACACATAGAGCTGGTAGTCCTCTGCATAGAAATCTCAGGTAAACCAACGAGAGAGGATGAGGTCAAACAAGATCAGCACATATGAGTAGATTATAATTTGCATTATTAGGTGGAACATTTAGATTGATGAGATCACAGATCTTTTGAGTGGCTGAATATAGTTTTGGAGACCTGATTATCATTATACATGTATGATGTATATGTATATATAATGTAAATATAAATGTATGTGTATAAATTTATGTGTATATATTATACATTAATGTATATTTTATATGTACTTATTATATGTAAATGGATATGTATAAATTTGTGTATATATATTATATATATATATATAATTTTCTAATACCCAACTTAGTTGCTAATCCTATATTCCCGACCAACAAAAATTCAATATAATTATAGATATAGTAGATAGATATGTTCATGCATATATGTTATATCATATAATGTATAATCTGCATATTATATAACAAAGCTTATATTTTTTATTATTTCTATAATTGATTATTCAGAAAAATCTAATAAGATTCTGTGTTTTTAGGGTGCATGCATTAAGATATTATTGCCTTTTTTAGGCAAAAATAATATTCAAGAGTAGTCAGTTCCCCAAGTATAGAAACCTGATATAGATATACAAAATGTATGATCATAAATTTATATGTATACATACATTATATATGTATTTATTTATAATTTTATAGATAACATGCAGCCTCCCCAAATAGAACGTAAGTTCCTAGAGGACAAGAAATGTTTTTTTTTTCTTTTTGTTTCTTCTTTTCCTTTGTTTTCCCTTTTTTTTAAACTTTGTGTCCCCAGCACCCATCATAATTTTGGGCTCACAATAGGTGATTAACAAATATTTGTTAATAAATTAATTCATTCTTAAGTCACTATATTCAGTCTATAATTAACATTACCTAGTATATTTAAATATCCAACTGACTAGTTTATAAGCTTCTTGAGGACAAGAGTCATATCTATACATTATTGTATGTACCATAAGTCATTTGGCATACATGTTTCTTACAGTTAAAAATGCATTCAAGCATCAAGATATCACGTTTTCAGGATATTAAACTAGTTTGACTACATTTTTCACAAAATCAGCTAAATGATTTGGCAAGATTGGAGCAACAATCACTTGGTGCAGTTTTTTAATGATATTAGTTCACTTTCCTTTCTTAAGTATTTTCTTTTGAAAAAAATTCTTGACTTCTTTTTCTTTAACTTCCTTTAAAAAGTAAGTTTTATTGATGTCTACTGTTTTCATAGCAGGAATTCCCAGATCTCTGGACTCTCTTCTAACAACAAAAAAAAATCCCAAAACCAAAAACTGTTTTTTGATACCCTCCTATGGACCTTATTAATATTCCTGTTCCCTTTGTACCTCTGATTTCCCATAAACCCATGTCACAAATATTTTATCTATTTTCACCTTGTCACTAAAATGACTAAACTCTCCCTTCCCATTGAAATAGCAGGCTATTGTCTTGGCTGACATATTCCTGTATTATCTTGCCTAGATCTCTTATCCTGGTCAATCATGATTAGAAAACAGAATCTACAACAGCATAGCAGTATAAGCTGCATCACCTGTTAGAGCTTTGTTCAAATAAATTGAGTTTAGTTATAAAGATCACAGCAAATGGCTTAGCGTGTTATTTACTAACCAGGAACAAGATGGTTCCATTCTAGAAGACCCTAGGATGTGAATGCGCAAACACTTTGACATCACTCTGCAAGTTGCAGGCCTCACTTTGCTTCAACAATTCCTGTCATTTAACTACTGGCAAGCACAGCTGGTTGGGCTGAAAAGTTTATCCTGAGGGGAAACCTTGCTTTCAAAGGCAGTAGGATTTCAAATGGAGGAGTAACACAAACTAGTCATTTGTCATCTGTTTGTTTTCTTTTGAATAAGTATTTTTTTTGCTTTGAAAAAAAGGTTGAGAGGACATTATTTTCCCTTTGGGTTTTTTTTTTATTAGAAACCATTCTCATAGCAAGAAATGTACATTGATTGCTTCTAGTGACACAAGGAAAAGGAAGACTTGGGGGGGGCACTGAAGAAATAAGCAGCACAGAATGCAGCTTAAGTCAAATTTGAAAGGGAAAAGAATTTCACTGAAAGGAAATAGAACTGGAAAGCCAAACACAGCCAGGACTCTCAGCTTCTCGGCATTTTTTTTCTGGCAATGGACCTTTTTTCATGATAATCTCCACAATCCTTGAATCAATGGACCATAGATTTAAAACTGAAAGGAACCTCACAGTCCAAACCCTTGGTTTTAAATACATTTTTTCCTAATCAACAAGCTTTTTTTCCCCCTCCTCCCTTTATTTCACTCCCACCAACTAAACAATAAAAAAAGAAAAAAGAAAAAGAAAATTATCATTAAAAAAGTGTATAGTTAAACAAAACAAATTCCCACATTGGTCATATAAAAAAATATGTCATTCTGCTTAAGTCCGTGACCTTTTTGACAGGAGGTAGGTAGTATGTTTTATCTTTGGTGATCCCTTCAGTTTATAATGAGGAAACTAAGATCTAGGAAAGGTAGTTGACATGCCCAATGTCCTATAATGGTATGGAGACGAGATTTGAGTCCTACATCTATGGAGTCTGACTATAAATTCAGTGATCCTTCTTATTCCACGCTAACCACTGGGAAAACTATACAGTAATATTCTTTGCATCAATGTTCAAATTAGTAGTGATTTGGAGCATTTTTTTTTTCATACGGCTATGAGTAGTTTCGGTTTCTTCCATTGAGAATTGACTGTTGATATATCTAGGATAGTTGCTATTGCAACTAGGTGGCACAGTGGATAGAGTGCTGGGACTAGACTCAAGGAAGACTCATCTTCCTGAATTCAAATCTGACCTTAGACACTTGCAAGTTGTGTGACCCTGTACAAGTCACTTCATCCTGTTTGCCTCAGTTTCCTCATCTGTAAAATGAGGTGGAAAAGGAAATGGTAAACCACTTCAGTATCTTTGCCAAGAAAACCCCAAATGGGGTCATAAAAGAGTTGGACATGACTGAAACAACTTAACAACAAATCCGTAGACCATTTATCCATAGACAATTGGCTCTTATTCTTACAAATTTCAATCAGTTCTTTATATATTTCAGAAATAAACCTCAACAGAGAAACTTGCCATAAAGATTGTTTCCCTTTAATCTAACCTTTTTTGATTTGTTAGTATAAAAGCTTTTTAATTTATGTAATCAAAATTATCCTTTTTCTCTTCTGTGATCTACTTTATCTGTTGTTTGGTCATGAATTTTTCTTCTATGCATAGCTCTGAAAAGTAATTTTTTTCCAAGTTTATCTTATTTGTTAATGGCATAAGTTTTTTTTTGTCCACAAACATTAACTTTTATTTATTTTATTCTGAACTTAAGAAATAAGACAAGCATTTCCACAACACAGTAGAATAGAAAAAAAAAGATGGTTATATACAAAACTGCAAATCTATCATGTACAACTTACTATTTCTTTAAATATATAATATATATTATGTATTTATATATTATATATAAATATATAATGAAGTTATCATATAATTTTCATATAACTATCATATAACTTTCTTCTTTTTTTCTTCCTTCCTCTTCCACTACCCTAGAGATAGCTACCCTCAGACACAAATATGCATGTGTATATTTCGGGAAACAGTGGTTTGTAGTTTTATTTATATAGTTGTTGAGTGAATTTTGCTGGGTAAATATTCAAGTATTTCATACAATCTGCAGTTATTTTAAGTGGAATTTCTCTTTCTTTCTACTTGCTGGATTTTATTGGTATTATATAGAAATATTGATGGTTTGCATAGGTTTTTTATATCCTGTAAGTTACCTGAAGTTACTATTTCAATTAATTCTAATTGACTAAAACTTTTTTAAGTATACCACCATATGACCTACAAAAATTTATCATTTTGCTACTTTTTTATCAAAAGCTTATTCCCTTGATTTATTTTTCTTCCATTATTGCCATACCAGTAATTCTAGTATCCTGTTAAATAGAAGTGGTAATGATAGACACTCTATTTTACTCCTAATTTAATTGGAAAGGATAATAGCTTATTTCTATTACATATAATGATTGATCTTGGCTTAGGATATATACAATTTATTATTTTATATACCATTTATTCCTATGCTTTCTAGTGGTTTTAATAGGTAAGGATGTAGTATTTTGGCAAAAGCTTTGGTGCATCTATTAATATAATCAGATGATTTCTTTTTCCTGTGCTGTGATTTTTCTTTTATATTTTTAATGCTAGAAATTTGGTTTTCCTCTTTATTCTTCTTTTTTAAATTAGTAACTGGTTTATTTTTTTAAAGCCTAGTTTTATTAATTCAATTTTTTGTTTTCTATTTTGTTAATCTCCTTTGTAATTTTCAGGATTTCTATTTTGGTGTTTTTTTTTAATTTATTGGTTTTCTAGTATTTCTAGTTGAACTCCCAATTCAATGATCTATTCTTTCCTTTTTTGAAAAACAAAAAAAAGCATTTCAAGATAAATTTTTGGTATATTATCTCATTGTTGACATTATATTTAGATCTATATTTACATATAGATACATATGTCTCTATATCTATAGATATAGAGAGAAATTGAGAGAGAGAGTTCACCTCAATATTTGAATTCTTTCTGTATAGCTACTTGTGGTATTTTTTTTTAATCGAGAAACTGAATTTTTGGCAGTGACATTCATTTTGGAGTTTTAGGAGGTGATAGGTAGAGACTTTCTATTCTCACACTGCCTTTTTGTTGTGATATGTCTGGGTAATTGTCTTAATGATTATTGAACTATGATATCCAAGTTCTTTATTTATCATGGATTTTAGGTAATCCTGATTCTTAAGTTTTCTCTCCTTGATCTGTTTTCCAGGTCACTTGTTTTCGATATGAGATATCATAGATTTTCCTTTGTTTTTACTTTGTTTTAAGAATTTAAGAATTCTGGAGTCATTAATTTTATTTGGTTCATTCTGACTTTTAAGAGATTTGTTACTAGGGTGAGGCTTTGTACTTCCCATATTATTTTGGTCTTTATACCAAATCTCTCCTCCATAGCTCTCAAATCTTTTATTTTTTAAAGGTCTTGTAATTTTATCTTTCACTTAGAGGCTCTGGATCATATTTGCTACTCATCTAATAGGAGAGTGAGTTGATAGGTAATCAGGATGTTGTTCAGTGCTGGGGAAGGGTTGAGCCATGATGAAACAAGGTGACATTCCACAGAAAGTATGTTGGAATTGTCCAGAAACTTAGAACTCAACATCTGAGCATTTGGCAGCTTAGTGGTAGAATATATGGCAGCCAAGCTCCTCAGAAGGAATCACTTGGGGTAGATGGGGAGAAAAGTGGCTGTCTCCTCCTGCATCCCTTGAGTAGAGAAAAATCCTATACACACTGGAGGCTTAGAGGATTTACAACTTCTCATTGGCATTCCTGGCAATGTCTTCAGAAAGATCAGTAGTTTATGGTAGTATCTGCATCAAGAACGAAGAACAAACTAGACCCACAAAAGACAACTCCATCTTAGAGATACCCGTTAGTAAGACTTCTAGGAGCTATAAGTTATCCATTTGCTAAATGTGCTCTCTACACTTAAGGCCACTTTTCCCTTGATCTCTGTATGTATTTAGAGTAAGTTACAGATATATTTTTGTACCAATTATTCTTATAACACCACTTAGTAAATACCTTGATGACTAGTTGATATCAACTGATAATCAACAGGTAAGTACATTGGTGGGGGCTCATAAACTATATTTAATATTCAAAAAATATGGCCAATCCTCTAAAACTAATTCTCAAACTCTGAGAAGAAATGTGGCAGCCACCCTCTGGAGACCCAGACTACCAATGTGATTGGAGGTTTGGAGAGTAACTATAGAGAATGTACCATAGAAACCTATGTAAAAAACCAGGCATTTATTATATGTATCTAACAATGGGACAAAAGCTCCTCTAAATCAAGTGCCTCTCAACCAAACATAAAAGCAAAAGGATATGTTGTAAATTCATAAGAATTGATTTTTGTTTTCCCTATTTCTCTGATTTTTGAAGGATAGTCTCATTATGCCAATATGCTCCTAGTACCTCAGAGATGAATGAACTGATAAAGACTCCTCTAAGATTAATACTATGAAATTAAATCAAAGAGTGGAAAGTTTTTGTAACAGGTGCTTTGTCTTTCTGACTAAGCTATTCAGCAAAATATACAACCCTAACCTTGCACAAAAACTAGGCACACTTAACAATTGGTATTTTAAAAAAAACTCAGATCTTTGCAAATATTTCTGGCTTTCTTAATTTCAACTATACATCCTCATTCTTTTTTTGCAACCAATTAGTTCAACTATATTCTCTCTCCTTAGAATATATATATATAACATATATATATACATATACACATATATAAATGAGACAGATAGTATTACCATTCCTTCTAATTCTTTCATCAAAAACCTGAGAAAACAGTTCCCAGACATGGTATTCCCATTACTCTTTGATCTCATCACACTAGACATAAGAATTATTTAACATTTATTAAATACTTATGTCCTAAGTGTCACATATTATCATCACCGCTTACAACTTTTAGAAAATTAGACTTTGTCAAGCTAGACTCTTTCTCCAAGTTTTATCATGTTTTTTTAATTTAGGTTAAGCATTAATACCATTCAAGGAGAAGTTTGAAAAAGAGGAAAAAATAATGGCCACTATTCTACTTGGCAAATTTTAGGGGAAATAAATTTCATACTTGTTACCACTTTCTAAATTTGAGAATAATTGGATGCTGAGTAAATGCCATATTACCTTTTCACATTATGCTGGCTGGAAGTTTACAATACTTTATGGGTTTAGATTTATGTATAAGATGTTGATTTTTTTCCCATTAGTTGTTTGCCTAAGTCTTGCTATATTGCCATTAGGAGGTGGAGATGCCTTGTTTCTGTCCTTGTAATTAGAACATCTAGCTTACTCATAGGTAAATTTAACTGCCATGTTAAAAAAAAAGTAACATTCTTCTTCCTAAAAAGTATGTAAATGTTCATTTAAGCATCTAAGTACAAACGTTACCTAGCAGTAGCAGAGACAGAACACATGACTAGAATATAAATTACATATAACATATACAGATATACATAAATGTATAATTTAACACAGCAACTCAAACTCTTTAACAGCTCATTCCTTCTAATTACCTACCTAATGGCTATAGCAATGATCTGTAATTACTCCATATAGCTCTCCCAATGCCCCCTTTCCCCTTGCCTCCAGTGTCATAGATTAGAAGCTAGAAGGTGTCTTAGATATCATGTGATCCAATCCCCTCATTTTACACATGAGGAGGCCGAAGCTGAGAGAGTGTATGACTTGCCCTGGATAACACAGCTAAGTATTTATGGCAAAATCTAAATCCAGATTTTCCTGATTCCAGATCAAGGCACTTATCCATGTCTCCATCAGGTTTCTATGCTATCCATCATTCCATACAAAGCCAATGTTTGAACTCGGGTCTTCTAAGTCCAAATCAAATACCGACATAAGAGTAGGGAGAAAGTTATTCTGCACTGGATATGAGTAAACTCAATGTAACTATGCTCCATTGAATTATCAAGTCATGCATTGTAAATGTGTTTGAGAAATACAACAGAAACTCCTCTGGAGTCAAAGGATCTGCTTTCAAACCCCACTTCTGACACTTAATGCCTTTGGGTCATTGAGAAAAATAATTCACTTCTCTGGATCTCAGTTTCCTCATCTGTAAAATGAGGGCATTGGACTATGTAACTTCTGAGGTCCCTTCCAGCTCTAAATCAATGCTACTATGAAAATATCTATTAAGATATAAAGAATTTCTTCCCACACATACACATTAGTAAATGAAGTAGTCACACTTATGAAATCATTTTTCTTATATGCAATTAGAACACAATTTAAAGAAATATAAAAACCCTAAATATGTTGTACCCTTTGCACCAATTGTCAACCATGAATAATCACTGTTTAATCTGACCATTCTTTTTTCCAGATTGAGTAGAATTCACCCAGATATTATTTCTTGGGGTTCTATCCTGTTCATAGCAGTGGAATATTTCAGACAATTTTCTACCATAAACCTTAACTCCTAATCTAAAGACTGCAGTTTTCTTATGGATGTTCTCACTCAGGAAGCAATGCTTACCACTCTCTTCTTAACTACCAACTCTCTCTTAGTTCCAAGAATAAAACTGCCTTTCTGTTCAGTGAACCACAGTAGAATATAGTGGATAGAGTACGAGTCTGGAAAGATCTATGTTCAGATACCACATTGGACACTTAAAACTTATTTTATATCTTTTTAGTCAATTCCTAAGACTTATCTGCTAAGTGAGATAAGTTGGGAGTAAGTCAGAGATACTTGTATTGGGTACATTGAAACTATAGATCCTTTACTGTTTGCATCCATTAAGAATTACTAGTTATTTTGAAGATTGACTATATCTATTTGTTAAATAATTCCTGCCTTCTCTAGTTGGGAAGTATCAGATTTTTTGATATTTTTGTGTAAATAACAAATTTAATAAAAATTATCTGTTTTAAAAAAATAACAAGATTACAGTTTTTCTAGATGTCACCAACCCAGTGAAGTTGCAGTCATTTCCCAACCTAGGTTCCCTCCATTAGGTTCTTTATGTATTCTTGCTCTCACCCTCTCTCTGAAATTACTTTAAATGTCTTCTTTCTGATTTTCTTGGATTCTTTTAAAAGCAATATTTACCAACTGTCAATATAACTTTGCAACATTCACTTTTACTTCTTGGTAGAAGTGGGGAATATGGGTATGTAGTACTGCATATATTATCAGGTTTTTTTCAATATGTTGGTTAGTTTGGCTAAATAATTGTTTTCCTTTCTTCTTTATTCTCTGTTATATGGACTGTTCTCTGTGTGGGGAAGAAGAGAGGAATACATTAGAAAGTGGGGGTAATGTAAAAACTAAAGATCTCAACAAAAAAATTTTAAAATAAGCGATATTTAACTTTAGTCATTAAACAATTACCTTGGCGAGGTACGATTAACCATAAAACTTTTCTGTTAGGGCTTCTTTGGAATTTCCAAGCCTATTGCAACATAATTTTTCAAACACAAGTAAATTGAAACAATAAGGTTTTAAAACAGAGACAAAAAGATATTTCATACCATATGCTTTACAGGACATATGAGTAAATATCCTTTGAATGTATAGACAGTTCTTGCTTTTTGTAAGTGGACTGTTCCACAGACCTCTATATAAAGTGATTTTTGTGTAATGTCAATTTGCCCCATCCACTCATTTCACTTAGCCTAAATAACAAAGGTATATGCAAAATAAAACCTTTATACAAGTCATAAAATATACTAAAATTTAGACATATTAAACATTGTACCATGATAATAAACAGAATTATGAAATGAAAGGTAAAGTTAATGATAAAGTATGTACAGTACTATACAGTAAAGTTAACATAGGTGTGCAATATGTTGTCAATTTTCCACCTACTACACCTAGCCTTTATCCAGATGATTGGCTATGCAATGTTTTTTTGAAGCTATTAAGAGATGTGTGGACAGTGGCTTTCTTTTTCTTCATATATCTGATAATAGAAAGCAATATTATCCTCAGCTATTCTTTGAACTTTTAAAAATTTTGATTTGGATCCAACTTTTCAATACAAGAAAAAAAAATCACTCCATTGATGAAATGCTGCTGCCAACTGTTCTGTTGTGAACCTTTTCGGTTCAGCCTTGGGTTCTGAAGTTTCCCTTTCTTCTGCAATCTTTGCAGCTAGCAGCTCAATCAGATCCTCATTCAGAATCCTCATTCAGATTTCTTTCAGAATTCTTTACATAAAGTAAGAACTGTCTGTATTGCAGTAAGGCCATAGTACTTTATGGTTATTAACTCACAATATTTGTATGCAATGTTGAGTTGGCAAAATGAGTAACTACATACCAATTTTTCAAATGCATTTAAAAAGCAGTTCACTAGCATTTTTAAACAAATTTTTCTTAAAAAATCAGAATTTTTAAAAAATCAGAATTCAGCTGGAAGCCTAAACTTTTCCCCATGTTCAGCCAGGAAATGGGGTTCAACCTTGAACCATCTATCATGGTTTTTCTGGCTTCCTTCAGGACTCATCTCAAATCCCACCTTCTTCGGATTACCTTCATGTACTCTCTATATATGTTCTATGTCCCTAATTATTTAGATGTTGTCTCTCCTATTAGAATATGTGCTGCTTGGAACTACGTTTCTGCCTTTCTGGACCCTCAGGGAGCAAATACTTCCTGGCATATATTAAGTGCTTAAATGTTTTATTGACTTTCTCACTTACTGAATCACAAAATCAAAAAGTTAGAAGGAACCTCAGAAGCCAACTAGTCAAATCTATGCCTGGTCAAGAATCCCTTCCATACATTTCTGAGAAGTGGCCATCTAGACTCAGATTAGCAAGCTCTAATGAGGTAAACCTACTTCATTGTGAAGCTTGTTGTTGTTGTTGTTCAGCCATGCCCAACTCTTTGTGACCCCGTTTGGGATTTTCTTGGCAAAGATACTAGAGTGGTTTACCATTTCCTTTTCCAGCTCATTTTACAGATGAGAAAAACAGGGTTTTCCTCAGGCAAACAGGGTTAAGTGACTTGCCCAGGGTCACAAAACTAGTAAGTGTCTGAGGCCAGATTTGAACTCAGGAATATAAGTCTTCCTGACTCCAGGTCTGGCACTCTATCCTTTGCACCACCCTAGCTGCCCCACGTTGTAAGGCAGTACACTCCAATTTTGAGATGTTTCTAATGGCCATCTTTAAACATCCATATTAATCTGTTTTTCTACAACTTCTATCTTTTGCCTCGAGTTCTGCTTTCTGAGACTAAGAAAAAAAGTTTAATCCTTTTTTTTTCCTTGATGATCCTTCATTTCCTTGATTATTTCTACCATGTTTTCCCTATCTTCTCTACTCCAGGTAAAACATCCCTATTTCCTTCAGCTGATCCTTACCTAGCGTGTTTCTCAGTCCTCTCTTGATTCTAGTCATCCTCTTCTGGATTCATTCCCAACTTGTCTAGAACTTCTTAAACTGTGATTCCCAGAGTTGAACACAGAACTGCAGAAGTGATCTGACCAGGGAAGAATAAAGTGGAACTATTACTTCCTTTGTTCTGGACATCACCTCACTTAATGCAGTCTAAATTCTCATTAACCTTTTTGGCTGCCAGCTTGCAATGCACCAACACCTTTATACCTTTTCCAAAAACTGTTTAGTGACATCTTCCCCTTCCTGTACTTTATATAGCACAGGGTTAAGGACAGATCCCTTGGACACTCCTCTAGAAAACTCTTTCCAAATTGATATAAACTCATTTGTGGCTAAGCCTTGTATCTGGTTATTTGGCCAGGCCTGAAAGTACCTGATTATCCTATCATCTAACCCAGGTCTCTGGATCATAGTGCCATCTTGTCTCTTCAGCCAGATGTATTGGTACACACTTATAATCTCAACTACTGGGAGAAGCAGAGGCTGGTGGACCTCTTGAGTTTGGGAGTTCTGAGCTACAATAGCTATGCCAATTAGGTTTACATGGCTACATTTAATATTAATATGGTGAACCCCTGAGAGTTGACGGGGTACTACCAGGTTGTGTGAAGAGTGACACATGGGTTTAGACTAGAAACAGAGCAGGTCAAAGCACCTAGGATGATCAGTAATAAGATCAAGATAACATTTCTAGTCTATGTGAGAGGGAGAAATCCAGTCTTAAAAAGAAAAAAAAAGGAATATAAAAGAAAAAAGAAAGTCCATACTATTGATCTATTGATTATATTGATTCTATTATTCTAATATTCTATTGATCTAGTTCGAAAAAGGAATTAGGTTAATTTGGCCTTTCCTGTTCTTCATTAAGCTATACTGGCTTTTAAAGATCATCACTTTCCTTTCTGATTGCTTACACACCATCTCTTTGTAAAATCATTTCAGGAATAAAAGTCAAGATCACTGGCCTAGAGTTGAAAACTTAATCCTCTCCTTTTTTTGAAAATTGGGACAATGACCCAGCAATAGCATTTCTGGCGCTATATCCCAAAGAGATCATACAAATGGGAAAAGGACCCCTATGTACAACAATATTTATAGCAGCTCTTTATGTGGTGGCAAAGAATTGGAAATTGAGAGGATGCCCATTAATTGGGGAATGGCTGAGGAAGTTGTGATAAATGAATGTAATGGAACACTATTGTGCTATAAGAAATGATGAACAGCTTGATTTCAGAAAAACCTGGAAAGAGTTGTATGGTCTGATGCTGAGTGAAGTGAGCAGAACCAAGAGAACATTATACACAATAACAACCACATTGTGCGATGACTAATATTGATAAACTTAACCATTCCCAGCAATACAAGGATCTAAGACATCTCCAAAGACCTCGTGATAGAAAATGCTATCCACATCCAAAGAAAGAACTATGGAGTTTGAATGAAGATTGAAGCATAGTATTTGCTATTTTTTTTCTTTCTTCTGTTGAGTTTTGTTTCCTCTTTCTGGTGGTTCCTCCTATTGGTTCTAATTCTTACTTACAACATCACTAATATGAAAATATGTTTAATAGGAATGTATGTGTATAGCCTATATCAGATTGTGCGCCATCTTGGGGAGGGTAATGGGGGGGGAAAGGGGAGAAAAATTTTAAACTCAAAAGCATATGGAGGTGATTGTTGATAAATCAAAATAAATTAATTAAAATAAATAAATAAATAAATGTTTATTGGATTAGGGGAAAAAAAAGAAAATTGGGACAATGTTTGCTCTTCTCCAGGCCTGTGAAACCTATCCTATTTCCAAAAATCTTCTGAAATCTGCAACTGTGGCTCAGCAATTATACCAGTCAGTGTTTCCAATGTGCATTGAAAATTTCTTTTTTTTTATTTTATTTTAATTTTTTTTTAGGCTAGGCAACGGGGTTAAATGACTTGCGCAGGGTCACACAGCTGGTGAGTGTTATGTGTCTGAGGCTGGATTTGAACTCAGGTCCTCCTGACTTCAGGGCCAGTGCTCTATCTACTGCGCCACCTAGCTGCCCTGAAACTTTCAATTTACTTTGAATGGGTTTCTTGCCTTTCTAACCAAAGGATATACAATAATAATAAAAATAATTAATAAAAAATATTATAATAGCTGACTTATTTTATTCTTTAAAGTTTAAAAAATGTTTTAAATATATAGTGTCTCATTTTTCTTTTCATAATAACTCTATGAAGTTCATACTATTATTATCCATATTTTACAAGTGAGAAAACTGAAGCTAGAAGAGGTTAAGAACCTTGCCCAGAGTCACATGGCTAATTAGTCAGGGTTGGAGATGGGATTTGAACCCAAGTCTACCTGACTCTAAGACAACAACCTATCTAGTAAGCTGCATTACCTCTAGAAAACTACTTAGCTGACTTTACTCGGTAGCTAGCACATTCCTAACACAGCCGAAAAAAGCAAATAGAAGGTACTCTATATAAAGAAATCTAATTAACTCTTTGGATATAAGCACTTTATTTGAATTATATTTCTCTACCCACTAGACTCTTTTTCTCCTTTGGGTTTGGAAGAGGACTAAATTTCTTAAGCAATTTTCTAATAAAACACACAAGACTCAACAATCTGATACATAAGAGGAAATCTAGTTGCCTAATTAGTTATGTCCATTTTTTTCTACTTTTGTACTAATGTCCATGCAACTTCCTGTATTCCCTCCACTGCTAGGTCCCCCACCATCCATGTACATGATGGGAGGGAAAGGGATGGTAATGCTTAATGTAGGGACCTTCTTAGAGTTCATCTATTCCAAGCCCTTCATTTTACAATAAAGATATTGAGACCCATGGAATATAAGTAACTTGACCAAAGTCGTAGAGCTAGTAAATAGCTGGAGTTTCAAAATCAGGCACTCAAATTCCAAATCTAGGGTACTTTCTACTCTATCACACTTTCATTTTGTGTTCACCTTAGGTTTGAAAATCAGTGAATGAATTATTCTGGTATTTTCCAGTAATGCTAATCAAAATCAAATGTAAATTTTAAGATGTACAAACCCTCGCCTCATAACAACCTTTTGAAGCAGGTAATGCATTTTATTGATAAGTAATTGATTCTCAGTTAAGTGACTTGCCTAAGTTTACCTAGGAAGGAAGTATGAAAGTCAGAATTTCACCACACTTTTTTTTTCCTAAATCTAATCAAGATGAAAACCTTTCGGTTATTCCCCCCAAAAAAAGAGATTTAGCAACAAGGTCCAGTGCAAAGACCACTACATTTGGATTCAGAGGAGCTGGGTTACTCAGCTCTGTTGCTTATTATCCATGTAACCTGGGATAAATCATTTAATTTCTTTAGCAAAGACCTCTTATTTAGAAGGGATCTCAGTCTCTTCATCTATAAGAAAAGGCAATTGAGCTAGATAACCATTCAGGCTCCTCTAAACTATGAAACTCCTTTCTCTAATTTATGTATCATGAGAAGGATCTGTGATTTCCTCAGCAGATGAGGAATACCCAGTATAAATTAAATCAACCAATCAATAGAAAAATATTCATTAACTGTGCCCAGGCATATTCTAACTCTGCTAAGAAATGAGAGTACAAAAACAAAAAGTGAAACAACCAAGTTCTCCATTATAGGAAGATTGAAATTTGTCTATGATTTAGTACATAAGTCCTAGGGAGTTGTCCAAGGCATGCAAAGGTTAAATGACTTGTCCAAGGGCACACAAAACATGAGTTTTAGAGACTATATTTCAATCTGAGTCTTACCAACTCTAATATTATCACACTGCTCCTTATTTTTGTGATATTCTCTAAAAAGGAAGGTGGTATGAACAGTTGGTTTTGGTTTTGGTTTTTGTTTTTCACTTAAGGGACTCAGAAGCAAGCCAACCAGTGTTCTCATCAAATGAAAATTATGAAATATGCATCCCAAAAGTTACTGGGCCAGAGAGCTCAATTTATCTATTTGCTCTATGTTATTGCGTTTCATGTGGGAGGCATTTCTAGCTTCGTGTTTCATAAAAAGGATGATACTGAACGACTAATGAAACCCATTAGCATTTTTGTCACAGCTATTGGGACTTGTAGACTATGTGTGTTAATTAGGATGGAATCACTGGCATGTTTAGATACCCAATGCAATTTTTAAAAATTACAAATCAAGAGATTATGAGAAAAGCTAAGCATAAATCTTCAGGTGGTAGAGGTATTTTAGGAATGCCAGCATTAAAGAAAAATTAACAGTACTGTTTTAACTTAGCTAATTTGCACTGAGCCACATGCAATCTATTTGTGTACACCCAGATGCCCTCTTCAGATTGGTCTCATTTTTATTTCCACATCAGTTATTTATAAAGCAGGTGGAAAGTGATCATTACTGTTCTAATTACAAGAAAAGATGAACTTTACCAGTTCCTTGTGTCCACACCAAACTTTTTTTAACCTCCTCCCACCCCCATTCCTACAGGAAGTGGATTTGGCTCAGTGATTCAGAACAATGGTAAACAGACGGCTCTTACCTGGACACAAGGTGTTAAAAATCACTCACACTGTCATACTCTAAGTAAAAAAATATGACAATAGTAATAATAGCTAACATTTATATAGCTCTTACTATGTGACAGGCTAGGCTAAGTGCTTTACAATTATTATCTCATTTGATCCTCACAACAACCTGGGGGGTGGGGTAAGTGCTATTAAAATATCTAATGTTTTGCTGGTAAACCAAGTCAGAGGATTTCACTCTCCCTGGCCAAATAGAACTTGCAGAAAGACAGTCAGTCTAGTGGCACACTTCCAGCTGTTATTATAATCAAAGAATATTTGCCACTTATGTGCTAAACAGTATATTATCCCAAATTACAGGCTTCAATGGCCTGCTCACCAATGAGTTGGCCAATTCTCATAAACAATTTTCCCTGAGCTTTGTTCTTGTTTAAAGCTTATTCCCTACCTACTACTCCCAAAATGTGTTTGTTCAATTGGCTAAGAAAATGGTTTTTATTTCATAGAAATTGTGTCAATCAGTTAATATATGATGAATAACCTTGCACTTATAGATTATAGAATTATAGGATACATAGGATATATAATTATAGGATTATAGAATCCTTTGAAGCTCCTTAACAGGTAAGAACAACCTCATGATTTGCAGTCACTGCTCACGTGACTCAAGTAGTCAACTCCCACGTATTTAGTTTGATTCAGTGGTACAATATGTAGAGCACTGGTCCTTGAGTCAAGGAGACCCTGTGTTCAAATGTGACCTCAGACACTTACCAGCTGTGTGACCCTGGGCAAGTCACTTAACCTTTGTCCATCTCAATTTCCTTTACCAATTTCCTCAATTTGTAAAATGTGGGTAATAATAGTACACACCTCCCAGAGTTTTGTGAAGATAAAATAAGATAATATTTATAAAGGAACTTTGCAAAATTTTAAGTACTATATGAATGCTAGCTATAATTATTGACCATTATAGTCCATTTCTAGGCCTTTAAGCTAGCTTGTTTTCCCTCAGCAAGTCTATGTATACTGGAATTGCTCTATGGGTTTGGTATCCACAAAAGTATTCTGAGAGTCCCAATATGGTAACACTTCTGTGGTCTCAATGATATGGGCATTCCCCCATCAATTGGGGAATGGCTGAACAATTTGTGGTATATAACTGTAATGGAATACTATTGTGCTATAAGAAATGATGAGCAGAAAAATTTCAGAAAAAACCTAGAAAGACTTACATGAACTGATGCTGAGTGAAGTGAGCAGAACCAGGAGAACATTACACAGTAAGCAACAAGATCATTATGCAATGATCAACTATGATAGATTATATTAGATAATGATAGATAATATTAGCTCTTCTCAGCAATGCAATGATCCAAGCTTTCCACATCCAGAGAAAGAACTATGGAGTCTGAAGACAGATTGAAGCATACTATTCTTACTTTTTTGTTTTTTTTGCTTTCTCATGGTTTTTCCCTTTTGTTCTGATTCTTTTTTCACAACATGACTAATGTGGAAATACATTTAACATAATTGTATACATATAACCTATATCAGATTGTTTGCTGTCTTGGGGAGGAGGAGGAGGGAGAAAAATTTGGAACTCAAAATCTCATAAAAAATGAATGTTGAAAATTATCTTTACATGTAATTAGAAAAATAAAATAATATTAAATAGGAAAAAATTATATGGGCATTCCCACCAACTGTTCATATTGCTACCCATCCATGCCTGCTCATTTGGAGTGACTCTTATTGACACCCTAATGCAAATCCACCACAGTGAGTACATCCAATATTCTGGGGGCCTTCCTCTCAGTCTCTTGACATCAAATGGCTAGCAAGGGCTGTCCATTAGGAGAAGAGTGAGAGATGACTGATTTAAAGATTATTTAAAGAATAATCCCAACATAATGGAGAGTTATCAGACTTCACCGAAAGAGAGACAGAGCAGTATACGTGAAAGAACACTGGAAAGCCAAGTTCTAACCTCATCTCTGTCAAGCTGTATAACCTAAAGAAAACACATTTATTCTCTATGGGCCTCAGTTTTCTCATCTATTCTGACTGTGATGAGTACCAAGGAACATATCATATCAAGTCATGGGTAACACGGTTGTTATCCTTCAAAGTTTGAAAAGATATGGCTGCCTCACACATCCTAATTACCTTCACCTCAACCATCATTTCTAGGTACCTATTCTCAAATTCCCACTGCTCTCAAACTGTCCCAGAACTTACCTGTGACTCAGAACTATGTTCATCACAATGAGCATACATATGGAGGTAGTAATGGTTAGTATAAAAATTTTGACTCACTGCTCTGTATTCTTCAAACTGCATCACCTAGGGCCACTTAAACACTGCTAAGCTCCATCATAGACCATCCTGAGATTAATCCTTTCCCTAGTTAGGGGAAAGAGTCTGGAGTCCTAGACCAGTATCTCAATAGTTCATCATGAACATCAAATTAGCCTGAATAATCATAATTCCTTTATCTGTTCCCAATATTCCCCTGGGACTAGTTGTCCATCTTGTACTTTTGTTCAAAGGGTCTCTGTCATGTTCCTGCCAGCTTGAATTCTCAACTTGGTCACTTGTATGGTATCCCCAACTTTTTACAAAAAAAGGATGCCTTTCTCTGTCACTTCAGATTTTTCTAAGGACTAGAATTCTATCCCTAAATCTCAAAACATACTGATTACACCCCCCCACCTGCTGCTGGACATCCGCGATACCCAGTCCCAACCTCTGGTGATGTTCTTCAATTGCTTCTTGCTAGAATATCCGTAATTATGTCTCCTGCTGATATCACTTTGCCTAGTCTTCAAGTCTCAAAGATCCTCAATTTGACCACTCCCACCATTGCCTAAGATGAGAGTGAAGACAGAAAATGGCATTACATTTTATCCCTCCCAGGAGTACTTGCATTTTTAAATAAGCATGCCCATTGATTAATTATTCTTGGAGGAACTCACCAACAGGAGGAGAGGGCTTTAGAAAGGAAAACATCTTTCAATGTGAGACCACAAGAATGAAGGAATCACCTCTTCAGGGCAAGAAGGCAGCAAAGGCATGGTAGTAAGGTTTAGAAAGTCCTTAGTGGAAGTGGAGAAGAGTAAAAGATGCCTAGCTTTGACACTTCCTAAAAATGGAAGTTCCAGGAAGAATTCACCAATGGGAGAAAGGAGCTTCAGGGGTAGAAGCATCTCCTAAGGTGAGAAGGCAATTAAGGAATGATGATAAAGTCTAGAGAGTCAGGGATAGAGCTGAGAGAAGTTAATTTTTGTTATTATTCATGACTACCATGTTCTTTCCCCAGATTGCACCTGATAACAGAAGCTACCAACTTATGAATCTAGTTTGGATTATTTTTCCCTAAATATATTGCCTTTGACTTGTCCACACTAACATTCATCTGCCATATTTTTTTTTGCTCATGCACATAATCTCAAAATAGCCTCCTGTGATTTCAGTCCTTTTCAGTTCTAAATCTAGGATCCTGTGATCTTTGCCAGCTTTGCATCTGCTACCCATTAGAGTATGATGCCATCATCTGCAACCCTGGAGATTTCACTATAAACTCCTTCTTTCAGGTCATTTGTAAAATTGTTAAATGAGACAACTCTCAGGAGGACCTCACTGTTTACATTTCTATATCAAGGGTGAGAAAAAGCCTTATTTCCTTAAAGAAGAAACTTTCTGGAAGTATTTTTTAACATTCTGATTCAGTTTGAATCCTTCTGGGAACACTATAAGAAGGTTAAAAACAAAACTTGTGGTTTACTTAGCTCCAAATAGCTCTCAATTATTTTACAACTGTGGAGAAAAACCCAGATGAAAATTTGAATCTCCCAAGGAAATATTTCTTCCTCTATTCTCCCATTGCTAATGGCTTTTTATCTTCCCTTGGCAGGCTGGCAGTTGCAGGATAATACATCAAAAAAAAAAAAGTTTAATTCCTCTGTCTCCAGAACTCAGTACATGCTCAGTGTTAATGTGACTTCATCACCATCAGTTGCCAATACAATGTGAAATACTGATGAAATAAAGAGCCACTGTGTTACTCTGTTGTTGCCTGATGCTATTTTCCTGTAAGTGATTTTCTGGATCATTGCACTTACTATAGGTTCTGCTTTCCTAATTTAACAAAAAGATTGATCATTTACCCTTTCGTCTGTTGTCTCTTTCAACAAGTGCATTCTTGCTTTCATTTTGTAAATGTTACTAACACTTAAAAATAAACAAAAAGGTCAAGCTGCCACTTTCACTGATTTGTGGGGGTGCAGACTTATTATACAATTTTGAAGAAGTACAACATGACTTTCCTTTTTTAATCCTTTGTCATTTAATTTTTTCTCATAGACATTCCAACTAGTATGGTTTGGACCTTAATTACTATAGTTAGGGAAGTGATCAAAGGAGATCTTCATCAATGTAAAGAATCCCCCAATCAACTTGATGAGGTTGCTGGGCATGGAGTTGTCTTGTAAGGGTATCTCCCATGAAGGTACATACAAGTTCTTGCCTTTCTGAAAGGATATAGAGAACTGGTTGGTGCCCTGAGTCAAAGAGTAGAGACCTTTACAAAAGAGCCCAGACTATAAAAGTGATCTATGAAATGACTTTCCCATTTTTTTCTTTCTTTCTTTTTCTTTCTTTCTTTTTTTTTAGGCAATTGGGGTTAAGTGACTTGCCCAGGGTCACACAGCTAGTATGTGTCAAGTGTTTGGTCTGAGGCCAGATTTGAACTCAGGTCCTCCTGACTTCAGGGCTGGTGCTCTATCCACTGTGCCACCTAACTGCCCCCTCCCCATTTTTTTCTTATCCCATGTTTTCTCACTCTTAGACTTCCACATAGGAATGCTGCAAGTTGGGGAAGGGGAAAAAGGAGTTGCTTCTTCCTGCTCCACCCCACACTTCTGCTAAGCAGCAGAAAACGGCAACTTACAGCAGAAAAACGTGGCAAGCCTCCAGTATTTAAGAGCAGACTCTACCAGCCTTGGTTTTGAAAGTTCCTAAGTTTAAGATTTCCCAAAAAATTCAGAATTCCTGTATTTGAGAGCCAAGTATCCATGGAACCAAATGGGTTCCTTGGAGAAGGAAGAGGACTTCCTATAGAGGTTAGTCATACACCTGCTGTGCTAAAATCATGCCAAAGTAGAGCACAAGTAGCAAAGTAGATGGGAACTTTCCCTGGCCCACTATTGTTGTGAGCTTTTTGATATAAAGGGGACTTTTCTGGTTCAGTAGCCTACCATAGTGTATTATTCTTCCAAAGGAAGTCTAATGAACCTAATGGTTTATTTGAGTGCTCTTTGTATATTCGTTCAAGGACTTCTATGAGTCCTTAAATCTTACGCCTTTTCTGTGATGGATGAGACAAAGGCTGTCCTAAAGTTGATACTCATAGTTACATTGAGTAACTGTGTAAGAATGTTATTGTTGTTAGTCATTTTTCAGTCATGTGTGACTCTTGGTGACCCCATTTGGAGTTTTCTTGACAAAGATATTGGAGTAGTTTGCAGTTTCTTTCTACTCATTTTATAGATGAAGAAATTGAGGCAAGTGAGATTAAGTGACTTCTCTAGGGTCGCACAGCTAATAAGTGTCTAAGGCTAGATTTTAACTCAGGAAAATGAATCTTCTTGACTCCAGGCCCAATATTCTATTCACTGCACAACCTACCTGCCTATATAAGGGTAGAAATCCTGTTAGTTAATTTGGAGAAGACCTAGACAAGAACTAAGCTTTATTCAGATTTCCTTGGTATTTTATGATGAGAACATGTCTAAAAAAAAAAAAAGAAAAAAATTCCCTTTGGGTTGGTTATCAAGTGATGTAAGCCCAGAATTTTTTTTTTTTGTAGAGGATTGGGATGATCCATAGGTTACATTATCAAATAGAGTTTGTGCACTGTGGAGTACTACATAGATTCAACAAAACGTCTCCCAAATCTCCCTTAATGTTAGTGCCTTCTCTTTGTTGATTACCCCTAATTTATTCTGTGCATATCTTGTTTGTACATAGTTGTTTGCATGCTGTCTCCTCCATTTGACTATAAACTCCTTGAGAGCAGGGACTATCTATTTCCTTTATTTTCCTTTATTTATTTATTTATCCCCAAAACCTAGAATAGTACTTGGCACATAATAAAAGCTTAAGAGTGCTTATAGACTGATTGATCTTTCTTATAAAGAATTTGAAATATATTTAACTAATATACTTAATAATATACTTTAATTATGCATAATAAACATAATACACACTACACATAATACAATTTAATTAGCTAATATATTAATAACTGATGATGATACAATTGATTTTCAAAATGTATTTAGAGGGAGGCCTACAAAAAACTGAGAAAATCATAGATGGTATGATTACTTTTTTTTTTTAGGCAGTTGGGGTTAAGTGACTTGCCCAGGGTCACACAGCTAGTGAGTGTCAAGTGTTTTGGTCTGAGGCCAGATTTGAACTCAGGTCCTCCTGACTTCAGGACCGGTGCTCTATCCACTGTGCCACCTAGCTGCCCCTGTATGATTACTTTTTAAAAAGTGACTGAGAAATCATCAGCAACTATGTATCTATATGTCTACTCTCACAAATCTTGACAAAAAAGGTCACTTCAAGAATCAAGTTAAAAAAATAGAATCAAGTTGAAAATATCAAAAACAAACAACCAAAATTTTATAAATGATTTTCTAAAAAACAGCACATCATCACAGTTATACAACTGACTCAGAAGTATAGGGGAAATTAAAATCTTGTTGGGTTGATTGCCTATTAATTACCAAAAAAAATACTTAATGCAATGCACCAAAAAACAATTTTAACGGCATTTCTCCAAAAGGACGATCTTCTCTGTGTAGGTTAAGATTATAAAATATTAATAAGAATAATTCTTTCATTAAGAAAATAAATAAATAAGCAGATAGATGAATAGATAGATAAATGTAGGAATAAAACATGGTGATACATGTTCACCAAGAGTCTTCACAGTGTCAAGATGATGTCCTATTAGCTATTCAGCATTCTAATGCAACATGGATTACCTATTGATGATGAAGAGAGCCAACATCATGCCAAATTGCATAGGATGCCAAAACACTAAAGGGCATTTTTAGTATTGCATGACCACTCAAAAATAGATCTAATCCACACATGGCAAACAATAATCAGGTAATAAGTGTTTGAGTGGAATTGGATTGAATTCAACTCTCTACCCATAGTTATGTTCTGCCTCTAAATTCTCTACACTGCTGACAAATAAATCTTCCTAATATGCCACTTTTGTCGTGTGAATCCATTCTTCAAAAATCAGACTGTAGAAACTGAAAAACTGTCTTTACAGGGACAGAGTCTATACTTTATCAGAGGCAATAATAATGAAGCATGGGTCAAGGTTGAGTGCTTCAAAGACATGCTTGCTAATCCAAAAGTTTGGATACCTGAAACCCAAAATCATTGATAGGATTGCTGAAGTCTGTAGGAAGCAAGCAGCCAGTGAAAAACAAAGGCTTTTATCTGGCTGGTGCTTTAGGTTCACATTTATTGTATTTTTTCTTGAGTTTTCAATGCCCCATATTGCATCTAGGTTTCTTTGCACAGACTATTTCCCTGTGCCTGGAATTTACTTCCTTAATTCTGTCTCCTCTGTTCCCTGGCTTAGTTCAAGGCTCATGCCAGAAGCCACCTCTAATGCAGTTCAATCTAACAGTCCTTCCTAATCTCTCTAGTCATTAGCTTTCTCTCAAACTATCTTATGCTTATTGATCTGTGTACATGGTATATGCTCCTAGTAAAATGGAAGTTTCTTGAGAGAAGAAATAGACTTGGGGTTTTGTCTTTGTAACTGCAGCATGTAGCACAATGTATTGCAAATGGATGTTTATTAAAATGTTTAATTTTTTTTAATTCACATAGGAAAAATCACATGGATAGTGAATGTTTATTGATCTAGATTATAACATGCATTAGATTGGCTGCTCATTAAATTAATTCATCAGAACTTATATCTTGGATAGGTACAAAGTATTCCTTATAGAAAGATTCTTGTAGGCAGAAAATATTGTGGTTTTTGTCTTCGTATCATTATTAAACATATATGCACCAAGAGGTATAGCATCCAAATTCTTCAAGGAGAAGTTAGGTGAGTTACAAAAAGAAACAGACAGAAAAATTATACTAGTGGGGGACCTCAACCTCCCCCTCTCAGAACTAGATAAGTCTAACCACAAAACAAGAAATAAGTTAAGGAGGTGAATAGGAGTTTAGAAAAGTTAGATATGACTTCCGCTTCCAGGAGCCAAGATGGCAGAGTAAAAAGGAAGTCTCTCTCACTCTCCCATATCTGTGAAGACCTCCAAGGGTGGATAAACATCCTGCAACATCCTTCTGAAAGGAGCTGAAGAAAGTGAAAGGAAAGGAAAAGCAGGCAACATCCAGCAGCCAGACTCTCCAATCCTACCCCTAGAGTTCCAGTTACACCAGGTAAGCTGCCTGAATCCTATAGCCTCCAACTGCCAACATTGGAGGTCCCAGCACACAAAGCCATCAAACAGGCCCTAGGCTCCCAACACAAGAAACATGGGTCAGTGCCTCTGTTCCCCCGCAGGACAGCTCAATCTCTTTCAAGGCCAGGAAATAAGCAAACACCATGAGTAAAACAAAACATATCATAGATTCATATTATGAGGACAGTGAAGATCAAGGCAGAAATTCTAAAGAGGACAACATTGTCAACAAACACACATCTGGAACCTCAAAAGGGAATATGAACTGGTCTGAAGCCCAAAAAGCCTTCTTAGAAGAGCTCAAAAAGGATTTTAAAAGTCAAATGAGAGAGGTAGAAGAATCCTTAAAACATGCAATTGGCCAACTGGGAAAAAAAAAAGTACACTGAAGAAAACAAGTCTCTAAAAAATACAATTGGCCAACTGGAGAAAAAATACACTGAAGAAAACAAGTCCCTAAAAAATACAATTAGCCAAATGGGGAAGGAGGTACAAAATCTCATAGAAGAAAACAATTTATTAAAAATTAAAATTGAGCAAATGGAAGCTAATGACTCTATGAGAGAGTAAGAATCACTCAAACAGAAACAAAAAATGAAAAAAGAGATGAAAACATAAATATTTCATTGGCAAAACAACTGACCTGGAAAACTGATCCAGGAGAGACAATTTAAAAATTATTGGTCTACCTAAAAATCACAATGAAAAAAAGAGCCTGGACAGTATCTTTCACAGAAATCATAAAGGAAAACTGTCCTGAGGTCCTAGAACCAGAAGGTAAAATAGCCATAGAAAGAATCCACTGATCACCTCCTGAAAGAGATCCCAAATTGAAAATGCCAAGGAATATAGTAGCCTAATTCCAAAGAGAAAATACTGCAAGCAGCCAGAAAGAAACAATTTAAATATCATGGAACCACAGTCAGGATTACACAGGACCTTGCAGCTTCTACATTAAAAGACTGTAGGGCATGGAACATGATATTCTGTAAGGCAAAGGATCTTGGATTAGAACCAAGGATCAATTACCCAGCAAAAATGAGCATGATCTTTCAGGGAAGAAGATGGATATTAAATGAAATAGGGGACTTACAAACCTTCCTGATAAAAAGATCAGAGCTCAATAGAAATTTTGATCTTCAAATACAAGACTCAAGAGAGACATAAAAAGGTAAATGGGACAGAAAGATACAGTATGTTGTTAATAAGGGCAAACTGTTTACATCCCTACAAGGGAAGATGACACTTATAATTCTTGAGAAATTTATTGTTATTACACCATGTTAAAGGAGTATACATGAAGGGGGTGAATATAAGTTGACTTTGATGTAATGATACAAAAAAATCTAATCAAGTGGGTTGAATGGATCCAAGTAAGTGGATTAATCTGATCTAAGAAACTATACTGAGAAAGGAGGAGGCAGACAAGGGTAAATTACATTACAGGAAAAGACACAAAAAGCTATTACAGCAGAGGAAAAGAAGGGCAGGAAATGAGAGTTGTTTAAACCTTACTCTCACCAGATTTGGCTCAAGAAGGGAATAACATAATCAGTTAGGTATAGAAATCTAACTAGCCCTATAGGCAGTAAGAGGGAAAAGGGAAAAGAAAAGGGAGGGGGGATAAAGGAGAGGGAAGAAGCAGTAAGGGTTAGGGGGAAGAAAAGGGAAGGATCTAATAGAAGGGAGGAGGGACTAAGGAATGTGGTGGTCAAAAGCAAAACACTAGTGGGGGGGAAGGAGAAAGAAGAAAGAAAAGCATAAACAGTGGGGGGAAAGGATGGAAAAAAGACACAGATAGTAATCATAATTGTGAATGTGAATGGGATGAATTCTCCCATAAAAAGAGAAGTAGATAGCAGAATGTATTAAAACCATAATCCTACAATATGTTGTTTACAGGAAACACATTTGAAAAAGAACAACACACACAGGGTAAAGGTGAAAGGCTGGAGCAGAATATATTATACTTCAGCTGAAGTAAAAAAAGCAGGGGTAGCAATCCTATCTCAGTCAAAGCAAAAGCAAAAACAGATCTTACCAAAAGAGACAAGGAAGGAAACTACATCCTGCTAAAAGACACCATAGACAATGAAGTAATATCATTACTAAATATATATGCACCAAATGGTATGGGATCCAAATTCTTAGAGGAGAAGTTCAGGGAGTTACAGGAAGAAATAGACAGCAAAACTATACTAGTGGGGGACCTCAACCTCCCCCTCTCTGAACTAGATAAATCTAACCACAAAATAAACAAGAAAGAAATTAAGTTAGGTGTGATAGACCTCTGTAGAAAATTGAATGGAGATAGAAAGGAATATACTTTTTTCTCAGCAACACATGACACATACACAAAAATTGACCATGTACTAGGGCATAAAAACCTCACAATCCAATGCAGAAAGGCAGAAATATTAAATGCATCCTTTTCAGATCATGATGCAATAAAATTATATGTAATAAAAGGCTGTGGAAAGATAGACTAAAAAATAATTGGAAACTAAATAATCTAATCCTAAAAAATGATTGGGTCAAACAACAAATCATAGAAACAATCAATAATTTCATTCAAGAGAATGATAATAATGAGACAACATACCAAAACTTATGGGATGCAACAAAAGCAGTTCTTAGGGGAAGTTTTATATCTCTAAATGCTTACATAAATAAAATAGAAAAAGAGGAGATAAATGAATTGAGCACACAACTAAAAAAACTAGAAAAAGGACAAATTAAAAATCCTCAATTAAACACCAAATTAAAAATATTGAAAATGAAAAGAAAAATTAATAAAATTGAAATTAAGAAAACTACCGAACTAATAAATAAAACTAAGGCCTGGTTTTATGAAAAAACCAATAAAATAGATAAATCTTTGTTAATTTAATTTAAAAAAAGAAAAAAGAAAACCAAATTACCAGTATCAAGAATGAAAAAGGTGAATCTACCAGCAAGGAAGAGGAAATTAAAATAATAATTAGGAATTATTTTGCCCAATTGTATGCCAATAAATTTGACAATCTTAATGAAATGGATGCATATTTACAAAAATATAAATTGCCCAGATTAACAGAAGAGGAAGTAAAATACTTAAATAACCCCATCTCAGAAAAAAAAATTGAATAAGCCATTGATGAACTCCCTAGGAAAAAATCTCCAGGGCCAGGTGGATTTACAAGGGAATTCTATCAAACATTTAAAGAACAATTAATTCCAATACTATATAAACTATTTGGGAAAATAGGTAAAGAAGGAGTCCCACCAAATTCTTTTTATGATACAAATATGGTGCTGATACCTAAACCAGGAAGAGTCAAAACAGAGGAAGAAAATTATAGACCAATTTCTCTAATGAATATACATGCAAAAATTTTAAATAAAATATTAGCAAGTAGATTACATCAACTTATCACAAAAATAATAAACTATGACCAGGTAGGATTTATACCAGGAATGTAGGACTGGTTCAATATTAGGGAAACTATCAGTATAATTGATCATATCAACACCAAAACTAACAGAAACCACATGATCATCTCAATAGATGCAGAAAAAGCTTTTGACAAAATACAACACCCATTCCTATTAAAAACACTAGACAGCATAGGAATAAATGGAGTCTTCCTTAAAATAATAAATAGCATTTACCTAAAACCTTCAGGAAGCATCATATGTAATGAGAACAAGCTAGAAGCTTTTCAATTAGATTGAGGGTGAAACAAGGATGTCCGTTATCACCACTGTTGTTCAATATCTTACTGGAAATGTTCATTTCAGCAATAAGAAAAGAAAAAGAATTTGAAGGTATAAGAATAGGCAAAGAAGAAACAAAGCTATCACTTTTTGCAGATGATATGATGATATACTTAGATAATCCTAGAGAATCAAATGAAAAAACTACTTGAAATAATAAACAACTTTAGCGAAGTCGCAGGCTATAAAATAAACCCACATAAATTATCAGCATTTTTATATATTACCAACAAAGCCCAACAGCAAGAGATAGAAAGAGAAATTCCATTTAAACTTACTGTAGACATTATAAAATATTTAGGAGTCTACCTCCTGGAACAAACCCAGGAACACATATGAACACAATTATGAACACAATTACAAAACACTTTACACACAAATAAAGTCAGACCTAAATAAATGGAAAAACATCAGTTGTTTATGGGGAGGCCAAGCTAATATAATAAAAATGACAGTTCTACCTAAGCTATACTTATTCAGTGCCATACCAATCAAACTACCAAAAAAATTATTTTATAGAGTTAGAAAAAATAACAAAAATCATTTGGAAGAACAAAAGGTCCTGAATATCAAGGGAACTAATGAAAAGAAATGCAGGGGAAGGTGACCTAGCCATTCCAGATCTTAAATTGTATTATAAAGCAGCAGTCATCAAAACTGCTTGGTACTGGCTAAGAAATAGAGTGGTGGACCAGTCGTATAGGTTAAGTATACAAGATATGGTAGTCAATGACTATAGTAATCTTTTATTTGATAAAACCAAAGATCCCAGCTTCTGGGATAAGAACTCACTCTTTGACCAAAACTGCTGGGAAAACTGGAAAAGAGTATGGCAGAAATTAGGCATAGACCAAAATCTCACACCATATATCAAAATAAAGTCAAAATGAGCTCATGATTTAGATATAAAGGCTGATACTACAAGCAAACTGGGAGAGCAAGGAAGAGTTTACCTATCAGATTTATAGAGAACAGAAGAATTCATGAAAAAAAACAGGAGATAGAGAACATTGCAAAAAGCAAAATGGATAAATTTGATTACATTAAACTGAAAAGGTTTTACACAAACAAAGCCAATGCAACTAAGATTAGAAGGAAGGTAGAAAATTGGGAAAGAATTTTTACAATCAGTCTCTCTGATAAAGGCCTCATTTCTAAACTATATAGAGAATTAAGTCAAATTTATAAGAATACAAGTCATTCACCAATTGACAAATAGTCAAAGGATATGAAAATGCAGTTCTCAGATGAAGAAATTAAAGCCATCTATAGTCACATGAAAAAATGCTCTAAATCACTATTGATTAGAGAAATGCAAATTAAAACAACTCTGAGGTACCACATCACACCTATCAGATTGGCCAACATGACAAAACAAGAAAATGATAAATGTTGGAGAAGATGTGGGAAAATTGGAACACTAATGTATTGTTGGTAGAGTTGTGAAATAATCCAACCATTGTGGAGAGCAATTTGGAACTAGGCCCAAAGGACTATAAAAATGTGCATACCCTTTGACCCATCAATAGCACTTCTAGGGCTATATCCCAAAGAGATCATACAAATGGGAAAAGGACCCACATGTACAAAAATATGTATAGCATCTCTTTTTGTGATGGTAAAGAATTGGAAATTTAGAGGATGCCCATCAATTGGGGAAATTGCTGAACAAGTTGTGGTATATGAATGTAATGGAATACTATTGTGCTATAAGAAATGATGAACAGGCTGACTTCAGAAAAACCTGGAAAGAGTTGTATGGTCTCATGCTGAGTGAAGTGAGCAGAACCAAGAGAACGTTGTATACAATAACAGCCACGTTGTGCGATGATTAACATTGATAAACTTAACCCTTCCCAGCAATACAAGGATCTAAGACATCTCCAAAGGCCTCATGAAGGAAAATGCTATCCACATCCAAAGAAAGAATTATGGAGTTTGAATGCACATCAAAGCATACTATTTGCTAATTTTTTTCTTCTATTGAGTTTTGTTTCCTCTTTCTGGTGGCTCCTCCTATTGGTTCTAATTCTTACTTACAACATCACTAATGTTAAAATATGTTTAATAGGAATGTATATCTATAGTCTATATCAGATTGTGTGCCATCTAGAGGAGGGTGGTAGGGAGGAAGGGGGAGAAAAATTTTAAACTCAAAAGCATATGGAAGTGATTGTTGATAAATCAAAATAAATTAATTTAAAAAAATAAAAAAAACAAAAAAAAAGTTAGATATGATAGGGCTCTGGCAACAATGAATGGGGTAGAAAGGAATATACCATTTTCTCAGCAGCTCATGGCACCTACACAAGAATTGGCCATGTATTAGGGCATAAAAACCATACAATCAAATACATAAAGGCAGAAATATTAAATGTATACTTTTCAGATCATGATGCAACAAAAATTACATGTAATAAAGAGCCATGGAAAGATAGATCAAAAATTAATCAGAAACTAAATAATCTAATTCTAAAGAACTAGAGGGTCAAACAAATCATAGAAACAATAATTTCATCAATGAAAATGGCAATAATGAGACAATATACCAAAACTTGTGGGATGCAGCCAAAGCAGTTCTTAGGAAAAATTTTATATCTCTAAATGCTTACATGAATAATATAAAGAAGAGATCAATGAATTGGGCACATAACTAAAAAAGCTAGAAAAAGAACAAATTAAAAATCCCCATTTAAATGCCAAATTAGAAATTCTGAAACTCAAAAGAGAGATTAATAAAACTGAAAGAAAGAAAGCCATTGAACTAATAAAAGAAACTAAGAGTTGGTTTTATGAAAAAAAAACAATAAAATAGATAAACCTTTGGTTAATTTGATTTAAAAAAAAGAAAGAAGAAAATCAAATTACCAAATTATCAAAAATGAAAAGGGTGAAATTCACCACCATTGAAGAGGAAATTAAGACAATTGTTAGGAGCCATTTCACCCAAATGTATGTCAATAAATCTGACAATCTAAGGGAAATGGATAAATATTGACAAAAATATAAATGGTCTAGATTAACAAAAAAGGAAATAAAATTTAAATAACCCCATTTTAGAAAAAGAAATTGAACAAACCATCAATGAACTCCCTAAGAAAAAATCTCCAGGGCCAGATGGATTTACCAGTGAATTATACCAAACATTTAAAAAACAATTAATTTCAATATTATATAAACTATTTGGAAAAATAGGCGAAGAAGGAGTCTTACCAAATTTCTTTTATAACACAAATATGGTGCTGATGCCTAAACTGTGAAGCACCAAAATAGAAAAAGAAAATTACAAACCAATTTTCCTAATGACTATTGATGCAAAATTTGTAAATAAAATATTAGCAAAAAATGGCAGCAAATTTTCACAAGGATAATACACTATGACTAGGTGAGATTTATACCAGGAATGCAGGAATGGTTCAATATTAGGAAAACCATAAGCATAATGGAAAGTATCAATAACAAAATTAATAGAAATCATATGATTATATCAATAGATGCAGAAAACACTTTTAAGAAAATACTGCACCCATTCCTATTAAAACACTAGAGAACATTGAAACAAATGGAATTTTCTTTAAAATGATAAGCAGTATCTATCTAAAACTATAAGCAAGCATTATGTGTAATGGTGACAAGCAAGAAGCTTTCTCAGTAATATCAGGGGTCAAACAAGGATGCCCATTATCATCAATATTATTCAATATTGTACTAAAAATATTAGCTTTAGCAGTAAGGGAAAAAAAGAAATTAAAGAAATTAAAACAGGCAATGAGGAAACAAAACTATCAGTCTTTGCAGATGATATGATGGTGTACTTAAAGAATCCTAGAGAATCAACTAAAAAACTGCTTGAAACAATTAACAACTTTAGCAAAGTTGCTGGATATAAAATAAACCCACATAAATCATCAGCATTTCTATATATTACCAACAAAGCACAGCAGCAAGAGATAGAAAGAGAAATTCCATTTAAAATAACTGGCAACAACATAAAATTATCGGGGGCCTACCTACCAAGACAAACCTAGGAACTATAAGAACACAATTACAAAATGCTTTTCACACAAATAAAATCAGATCTAAACAATTGGAAAAAAATATCAGTTGCTAATGGGTAGGCTGAGCTAATATAATACAAATGACCATTCTACCTAAATTAATTTACTTATTCAGTGACATACCGATCAAACTCCCAAAAATATTTTCTATATCTAGAAAAAATAAGAACAAAATTCATCTGGAAGAACAAAAATTCAAGAATATCAAAGGAATTAATGAAAAGAAAAGCAAAGGAAGGTGGTCTAGCCTTACCAGATCTAAAACTATATTATAAATCGGCAATCAACAAAACTATATGGAACTGGCTAAGACATAGAGTGATGGATCAATAAAATAGGTTAGGTTCATAAGACATAGTAGTAAATGACTATAGTAATGTACTATTTGATAAATCCAAAGACTCCAGTTTCTTGGATAAGAACTCACTATATGATAAAATGTTGACACAAAAGTGCTGAGGATACTGGAAAATAGTATGGCAGAAACTAGGCATAGACCAACGTCTCACAACCCTATACCAAGTTAAAGGTCAAAATCGGGACATGATTTAGACAAAAAGGGTGATAACCATAAGCAAATTAGCAGAGCAGTGAATAGTTTTCCTGTCAGGTCTATGGAGAAAGGAAGAATTTATGACCAAAGAAGAGATAGAGAACATTATGAAATGTAAAATGGGTAATTTTGATTACATTGAATTAAAAGGTTTTTGCACAAACAAAACCAATGTCACCAAGGTTAGAAGGAAAGCAGAAAGCTGGGAAATAATTTTTATAAGTGTTTCTAAAAGAAGCCTCATTTCTCAAATATCTAGAGATCTGAGTAAAATTTATAAAAATACAAGTCATTCCCCAATTGATAAATGGTCAAAGAATATAAACGGGCAATTTTCAGATGAAGAAACTACAGCTAACTATAGTCATTAAAAATGCTCTAAATCACTATTGTTTAGAGAAATGCAAATTAAAACAACTCTTAGGTACCACCTCACACCTATAAGATTAACTAATATGACAGAAAAGGAAAATGATAAATGTTGACAGATGTGGGAAAATTGGAACAGTAATGCATCATTGGTGGAGTTGTGAACTGATCCAACCATTCTGAAGAGCAATTATGCCCAAAGAGCTATGAAATTGTACATACCTTTTGATCCAACAATACCACTACTAGGTCTGTATCCCAAAGAGATCATAAAAAAGGGAAAAGAACCTACATGTACAAAAATATTTATAGCACCTCTTTTTGCAGTGGCAAAAAAAAAACATTGAAATTGAGGCGATCCCATCAATTGGAGAATAGGTGAACAAGTTGTGATATATGAATGTAATGGAATACTATTGTGCTATAAGAAATTATGAGCTGGCAGATTTCAGAAAAACTTGGAAAGACTTACATGAGCTGATGCTGAGTGAAATGAACAGAACCAGGAGAACGTTGTACACACAAACAGCCACACTGTGCGATGACTGACTTTGATAGATTTAGCTTTTCTCAGCAATACAAATGATTCAAGACAGTTCCAAAATACTCATAATGGAAAAGTGCTATCGACGTCTACAGAAAGAATTGTGGGATGTGAATGCAGATTGAAGCATGCTATTTTCACTTCTTTGTTTTTTTTCTTTCTCATGGTTTTCCCTTTTGTTCTGATTCTTCTTTCACAATATGACTAGTGTGGAAATATGTTTAACATGATTGTACATGTATAATCACATCAGATTGCTTGCTGTCTTGGTGAGGGGGAAGGGGAAAGAGAGAGGGAAAAAATTTGGAACTCAAAATCTTACAAAAATGAATGTTGAAAACTATCTTTACATGTAATTGAAAAAATAAAATACTATTAAGTATAAAAAAATAAAGACAGAACTTTGTGATTTGAAAAAAACAATAAAATAAAACTAGCTAATTTTCCTTTTTAAGTGGAAAACCAAATTACTAATAACAGATGAAAAAAGAGAATTCACAACAAATGAAGACAAAATAAAGGAAATTATTAGAACCTACTTTGCCCAACTGCATTACAAGTTAAAAAATTAGATATGATGGATGAATATTTATAAAAATTTTAAAAACCAAGATTAACAGAACAAGAAATAACAAATTTAAATTAACTCATGTTTGAAAAAGAAATTCAACCTGCTATAAATGAACTTTCAAAAAACAAAAAAGAACAGACTGGATCCTGCCAATTTTCTTCTAAAATACAAATATGGTCTTGATACCTAAACCAGGAAAAATGAAAACAATGCAAAGAAAGAAAATAATAGACTAATATCCCTAATCAATACCAATGCAAAAAAAAATATTGATAATGAGGGTGAAGGAACATATCAAAAAGATAATGCATTGTAATCTTATTATATCTATTCTAGAATGGCGATTTGGTTTAATATTAGGAAAATCATAAACATAATAGACTATATTAATGACAAGAACAATAAAAATCACATTATGGCAAAAGATGCAGAAAGAGCATTTGACAAAAATTTATTATCCATGTCTGTTAAAAACAACAACAGAAAACACAGGAAGAAATTAAACTTTCCTTAATATTGAAAAGATTTTCTATCTAAAACTGATATATCATGTGTAAAGGGGATAAATTAGAGGTCTTTCCAATAAGAACAGGAATATAACAAGGATATCCATTATCATCACTAGTTGATACATTAATACAAATGCTAGCTATAGCAATGTGATAAGCATAAATTAAGGAAATAAGCATAGGTTATAAGGAAACAAAAGTATCACTTTTTGCAGATATTATGGTTTATATAACCCTAAAATTTTAAGTTACAAGACAGAAATAAAACCATATTTCAGGAGTATTTCTATATATTACCAATAAAACCCAAGAATAGATAGCAAGAGAAATTCCACTCAAAATAACTACAGAATCTATTAAATTTGGGAGTCTATGCACAAAGAAACACAAAAATTTATATGAATACAACTATAAAATACCCTTTATAAAAATGAAAACATCTAAATAAGACACAATGCTCATAGAGAGTCTGAGAAAATATAGCATAAATGAAAATACTGTCTAAATTGGTTTTCTTAATTATTCAACGTCCTACCACTCAAACCACCAAATGATTACTTTCACAGAGCTAAAAAAAAAATTCATTTGGAGAAAAAAAAAGTAAAGAATTTCATGGGAAACAATAATGAAAAAAGTTAAAAGGAAAGTGGCCTAATAGTACCAGATTTCAAATATACTATAAAGAAATAATCACAAAAACAATTTGATATTGTTTAAAACATAGAGACATTGATCAATGAAACAAATTCGGTATGCTATATAAAGCAGCAAATGAATTTAATAGCCTCATATTTAATAAACCCAGAGATCTCAGTTTCCCAGTTACTGGGATAAGGATTCACTATTTAACAAAAACTGATGAAAAATTGTAGTGCTGTTTGCCAAAAATTAAGTTTGAGTCTACATTTCACATCATATATCAAGATAAACTTTAAGTAGATATGCAATTTAGATATACAACATGAATCATAAAGAAATTAGAGGAGCAAGGAAGAAATTACTTTTTGGATCTATGGATAGAGGAAGCATTCATGACTGAAAACAGTTTCAAAAGGATCACAGAAGATAAAGTAGACAATTTTGATCTTATGAAATTTTAAAAAGTTTTGCACAAACAAAACCAATGAAGGTACAACTTGAAGGGAAACAACTAAATTGGGAGTGGGGAACAACTTTGCAATAAGTTTCTCTGATAAAAGGCCTTGTATCCAAAACAATAAGGAAATGGTCAAAATTTATGAGTCATTACCCATTAGATAAATGATCAACAAATATGAAGAGGCAGTTTTCAAAGAAAAAAATCTAAATTATTAACAACCCTATGATAAAGCTCCAAATCACTAATAATTAGAAAAAGGAAAATTAAAACAACTATGAAGTTCAACCTAACATGCATCATATTGGCAAAGATGACAAAAAAGTGAAAGAACTAGTATTGGAGGGGCTAAATGGAAACAACAACATCAATGCCCTGTTAGTAAAACTGCAAAGTGGATCAGCCATTTTGGAAAATAATGTGAAACTAAGCTGCAAAATTATGAAGTACATGTCCTTTTGCCAAGCCTATTCCCCAAAATGATGAAAGAAAGGGGAAAGAATTCACATACAAAAATATTTATAGTAGCCCTTTTTATAGTGGCATAGTACTTAGAAACTAAGGAGGTGGCTATCAATTAGGGAATGGGTAAGAAATTTATGATATGTGAACACAATAGAATATTATTTAAAAATTGATGATGTGAAAAGGTTCTGAAAAATCTTGGAAGACTTCTATGAACTGATGAGAATGAAGTGATTAGAATCAAGAGACCAATTTATACATTAACGAGAATGTAAAGAAAAACAACTTGGAAAGAGTGAAGAAGTCTGAGCAGTATAAGGACCATCCATACAACCATTTATCAAGTCTGTTATCCACCTCTTTACAAAAAGGTGATGGATTCAAGATGCAGAATATTTTTGGAGGTGAGTAATATGGGAATTTGTTTTGCTTTCCTTTGAATATATGTTACAGTGGTTTTGCTTTTGCTTTTTTTTTCTTTCCTTTCAGTTGGTGGGATAGGGGAGGGATGGAAGAAAGAAGAGAGATAAAGTTCCAAAAACAAAATGATAAAAGAACAGAGGAAGGCCAGAAGAAATAACAAACAGGAGAGCTTTAAAAGATGTATGTTGAATTTATTATATATTTAAATAGAAAAATAATCTTTGTGTAACAGAAGTTAGAAGTTTCATGCACAATTCACTATTATATCAAAATAATTATCTTCTTTGGTGCATTTTAAATTTCAGAATCTTAAGATAATATTTTTATGAAGGAAGGAAATGGTATGGATCAGTCAACTAGAGAATAGAGAAATTGTGTGCTCTCATTTTAACTAACTTTTCACATACTGTAGTCTTGGGAAATAACTTCTTAGTTCCCTCATCAGTAAGGTGTAGACAAAGTTTCAGAGTATAACACCAAGGTGTGAATGTTTTTTTTTTATTTTACATTTTTAAGTCATTCACATTTCTATTATTAAAAAGGAGAAAATAATACTTCCTTATCCTTCCACAAAACACAAAAGAGAAAGAAAGGAGGCAAAGAAAGAATAAATGAATGACATCATGTAAGAATTCTTACATGGTGTTCCAAGAAATGTGAACTAAACAGTTTCTTTGCCCACTGGTATGCTGAGCAAAATAGAATTTGATGTTTGTCACTAGGAAATAAAAAGATGGTTGACCCTTGATAAAAGCACTGGTTTGGAGAATAGATAGGAGATAAAAGCCTGGGTCTGAGAGGTCTTTAAAAATATTCATAGGTTAGATTCTCACAGCTGGGAGCAGAAAAAGGTGAACAGTGATGACTGGAAGAGAATGAAATGAGATCAGGGAAAATTGTATCTATTCTGGGACTGATTGAAAATTTTAGAAAACTGACAAAAGGTTCAGGAGACAGTGAAGTACCCTCTAGTAATATTTCCACTTAAATTAAAGTACGTTCTTTCTTTAAACCAAAGCCATTCCTGATGGTATTTATAGAGAAGAGAAAAGGAAAAAGAGGAAGAAATAAGAATGCCATAATTATTCAATTATTGACATACCTATACATTACAAAAATTAATTTTAAATGAATGCATTATGGAAGGGAAGTATGACCACTTTATTTTTGTGGGAGACTATGTGTTTTAGGCAATAAAATAAATCACTATTTTGCATCTAATATGATTGCAATGAATGCCAGAACAGATTTTTTGGGTGATTTTAGATAAAAATCTATGACAATGAATTCATTGCTATATGGAATCTTAAGTTAGTTAAGTGAAGCAGTAGAAAGAGTATTGGCCTTGGAGTCAGGAAGACCTTAATTCAAATCCTATCTCAGACACTTACTAGCTGTGAAACTGGGCAAGTCACTAAAGCACTCTGGGCTTCAGTTTCATGATCTGTAAAATAGGGTTGGACTCAGTGGACTCAAACATTTTTTCCAGATCTAAGTAATAGATACAAAACTCCCTCCATTGATGCAAATTGGCACCTGTTCTGCAAATTTAGTCTTAGTGAGTTGCCCAAGTGCCTGAAAGGTTAATGAATTGCCCAAGATCATGCAGCCAAAATGTATCAGAAAGAAGATTGAAACCCAGGTTTTCCTGACTCCAAGACCAGTTATCTGTTTTTGCTCTATTTATGTGAAAAAAACAACTTTTCAGTTCTTTTAAAAATATTAGAGCTAGAATATTTAGAAATCAAGATTAAGAAGCTGTGAAATGCCCTATGATTCCTTGGAACAATTTGCATACGTGATTTTAGTTAGGGAAATCTATGCCTTGTGTAATGATTAAAGAATGAAAAGAAATTCACCTAAATGCTCTTTGAGGAGTCTAGATCATAATGACATTGTTATTGCTTGGAAAATTAATATAATTACTGTTTTTTTCCAAATGAAGACCCTATATACTGTGTTACTCTGATTAAGTGCACCAAAGCAGATTGAAGAGGTGAGGAGAATGTTTTACTGTATGGAAAGCTATTTAAGTGAATCAGTTTCTCATGTATTTCATTTTCCAAATGTCTTTCTATCATAGTGAAAAAAATATAAAAAATTTATCTGTTTGTTCTGCTAACATAGATAACGAAACTCTTATTGTATGACTATGCCATAGGAATGATAGAAGGGAAAAGGAAAGAAAAGAAATTATATTCCCAGGCTTTTTTTCTGTAGTATACTCCAGCTACTTTGGCTGGCAATCACACTAAATGCTCTTTATCCATGCTTCTCTTCCAAAAGGATCATCCAGAGGCATCTGATCTGTTGTCATTAACTGTCATGAATACATTATAGATGGTGCAGAAATTAGTGAGATAGCAATGCAACAAATGAATGTATCAAAACAGATCCCGAGAGAATACTAAAGTCTCTAATTTGAAACAAATATAATATGGCAGAGTTTATAGCATCAATTAATTCAATTCCCTTCTATTTATTTTGTTTATTTATAGTGTGTCTACAGACACTCGTCTGGTACTTTGTATTTCTTAAGGGCCAGGCAGTAGTTCAGCTATACTGCGGAAGTGAAGATGGATGAATGGCTCATATTTGGATATCTGCTTATATTTGTGAACATATGGCCCCATCGGCTATTCTGAAACTGAAGTACAATTAAAGGCTATTTAAATACAAATACTGGAAATCACTTGAGTAGTAGTTTTCCACAAACCTTTCCAACCACAAAACTGCAAAAGGAGAAATTATGTGCACAGAAACTAAATAACTAAAACAGAATCCACAAGAAAATAGAATCATCACTCAAGATATAAACCTCATAAAATGACATTGGATGAAATAACATTAGAGTTCCCACTCAGCATCCCAACCCCTGTACCCAATCTAGGCTGCACAATGGGAACAACCAACACAAATAACCTTGCAGGCTTGTGCTTCTTGATCCAGAAGTATGGGTCCCTGCCCAGTCCCCCTAAGCCTGTAGCTCAGCCAAAACTGATAATGCAATTTAAAAAATAAATATTTATTTATTATTTTTTTGGTTAGGCAATGGGTTTAAGTGACTTGCCCAGGGTCACACAGCTAGTAAGTGTTATGTGTCTGAGGTCGGATTTGAACCCAGGTCCTCCTGAATCCAGGGCCGGTGCTCTATCCAGGGCACCACCCAGCTACCCCTAAAAAATAAATATCAACAAATAAACAAAGCAACATATGCACAAAGGAAGAAATCTTGACATGGGAGAAATATAAATGAAAAATTATAAACTATTGACAACCTTATGAAGATTCCTACAAAATGTCAACAATAAGAGAAATGTGCATCAAAGCCACTCTGAGGTTTCACCTCAAACCCAGAAAGTAGGTATAGGTGAAAAAGTTGTGCATAGTCACTGATGGAGGGGCTGCAGAAGGACAGACCCAATGTGGTCCCATGAACTAGTTTCATTTTTCTGAAAAGCAATTTAGAATTAAACTATGAAAATAAGCAAAAGGTTTATATATTTTTGATCCAGACATTTCATTAGTAGACATATAACCCCAAAAAGAGGAGGGGAAAGATACCACATATACCAAAATATTCATAGCAGTACCTTCTATAGTGCAAGAAACTGAAAACAAGTTAGAAACCTCTTGATTAAGGAATAGTCAAACAAATTGTGGCATATAAATGAACACAGTGGAATATTACTTTGTCACAAGAAATTATGACTATGAAGAATTCAGAGAAGCATCGGAAGTCTTATGAACTGATGCAAAAAGAAAAAAAAAAGCAGAGCCAAGAAAATAATATACAAAGTGACTACAGCAATGTAAATAGAAAAAATACAAAAGCAAACTGAATGCTATATAATTATAATAGCTAAGTTTGACTGAAAGAAGAGATAATAAAATGCATTTTTCTCCTCTATCTGAAGAAGTGAAGGACTAAGGATGTGGAACACTACCTAAATGTTCAGAATTATTTGTCACGTTTGCTGAACTGCATATGTTTCTCTCCTTAAAAAAGAGGCAGCTCACTGGATAGGGGAGGAGAAGGGAGATACGGGAAATGGATTTGATATTAAAAATCAAAGGTCAGTAGTTTCTTTAAAGAAATTAAAGTAGATAAAATTGAAAAAAAACAGAAAAATAAACAAAACTGAATAGAAAAATGAAGTTGTCTATGATGAGGTAAACATAATCAACAAAACAACTAATCCCTTAGGAAATACTCCTTAGACCTATTAAAACCAAAGGTCTAAATTATCTTCTACAGAGATCATAAATCTATTGGCTTGCAGCCCACCCAAGAACATATTCAGAAGATATCTCAATAAACTGGTTCCAACTGTACTATTTGCAAGTATATTGGTCAAAATGGATGAGAGGAAAGTTTTACTAAAACCGGAGCAAACTAAAAGATACTGAATATCATGCCAATGGCAAATCATTGACATTTCTGAGTTTGGCGTTATTCCAAAACTAGAGATTCATAACAGGGAACATGAGCATTAAAAATTTCAAGTGAAGTTGTATTTTAAGAACATTCTTAAATATTCAACCCCTATATGCTAAGGCTTGTGCTCCAAAACCCTTCTTCAAGCTCTGAGAATCTGGCTTTGATGACTTTGGAAGGCAGAGAAGGGCAGCAAATGCAAGCTTCCAATTGGACACATTTATTTTTGTAGGTCAAAGTACAGGTGATTTGCCTATTCTGGGCCTGGAGTCAAGAAGACGGGTTCAAACTCAGTCTCAGACATTTACTTATTAGCTGTGTGATTCTAGGCAAGTCACTTAACCTCCATTTGCCTCAGTTTCCTCAATTGTACAAAGGGGGTAACAACAATAATTACCTTGCAAGGTTTTGGTGAAGATCAAATGAGATATTATTTGTAAAGTGCTTAGTGCAGAGCCTAGCACATAGTAGATGTTTAATAAATGCTTGTTCTCTTCCCCTTTCATTTCTCCTCTAAAATGGTTTGAGAAGGAAGGAAAGAAGGAAGGAAGGAAGGAAGGAAGGAAGGAAAAAAAAAGAAGGGAAGAAGGGAGGAAGGGAGGGAGAAAGAAAGAGAGGAAGGAATGAAGGAGGGAAGGGGAGAAGGAAAGTAAATGAGAGAGAAGAGAGGAAAGAGAGAAGGGAGGAAAGAAAAGAGAGAGAGAAAGATTTGCTTAACTTGGGCAACATGCAAATTACAAAAACATAGGAATCTAGCCCCTTATCCCATGAAATAATGCAGGATTGTCCTTTATAGCATGTTGGACAGCTATTCATCCAGAATCTACTTAAATATCCCCAGGGCAGAAGTCGCTTGTAATTGGGGTGGTCAAGGGTGGCTTCCCACAGACCTGGGGACTGAATTACACATAGAAGGATGAGAAGAACTGCAACTGGCAGAGGAAGGAAAGAGGCATACAAGCAAGTGTAACAGTATGAAGGAAAGGCACAGGATCAGAAAACACACAAGGTGTGTTCAGGGGGAGAGCTTGGCTGGAGCAGGGAGGTCGTGGAGGAGAAAGGTGGTATGATTAGAAACATAAAACATCAGCAGACTGAAGAGAGGATCTTTGATGTAAGGCTCAAGAGTCTGTACATTAGACTATAAACCATGGGAGTCCAAATGTTTTTGAAGCAGAAATTTATGGGTTTTATTATCAAAACACCATCTACAATAGATTAAGTTTGAGATCATACGGCGGTTTGGTGATCGTAGACACTGGATCACAGATCTACAGCTGGAAGGAACTTCAGAAACTCCTTAGTCCAGTTATCTTATTGAAGAAAATAGGGACCAGCGAAGTCAGGAAACTTACCGAATGTCACACAAGTAGCAAGTGTCGGAAGAAGGACTTTTAATACAGGTCTTTTCGCTCCAGAGCCAGTGCTCTTTCCTTTGTACCATGCAGCCTTATGGCATTTAACTTTTTAAAGAAAACCTATAAATATATGGCACTGCTATTCCTGCCCTCCTTTCTCCTCCCCCCAAAGGTGAGGTAAAATATTCTCTACCTTCTGGACGCTAAGCCAGACAATGACCTATAGCACATGAAGCCAGCTACCTTCTCCCCAAACCCTCCCTAGGTGTGGTAAAAGTGACTGGAAGCCCAACAGTAAATCAGTTGCATCTTATTCAATAAGCTACTATTGTTCATCCTTTATTTTAAAAAAGGACCAATGACATCGTAGGGTCATGTCTTGACTTGCGAGTAAATTGGATTCAAGTGAGGCAAAGTTGGACAAAGTCATCAGCCTCACTCTCTCTCCCAGAGTCATTAATACAGTGGCAAGACAAAAGTCAGGATGACTGGTGATGGCCCATGATGCAGTGGATGATTTCAGTGTCTTTGATGTCTGACCGATCTCTAAGCACTCCATAGTGCCTGTTTCAGCCACCATCATGATCATTGGAACAAAATGTTTTTTATCTGTCCATTTTGCCAGGGAGGTCTTCATGTGGTTGGAGTAAACATTTCCCTAACTTACTGATAGGTTTGAGGCCTGTCAATTATCTTCAACCTGGTTTAGCCCATCTGCCAAGACGGTTTTACTGAGGCATGGCAACTGGACATGCTACAGCTTCTTGTAGTCACAGGTAAGTGTTGGGTGAGAGGTGGACACCAAAGGTGGATGAGAAACCCTGAAAAGGGCTTGGCAAGCCCTCACACCAGAGGTGCTAGTCCTCCCTGGATACCCCATACTCTCCATATGGAAGATAAAGTCAAAGGAAAGGCACTAGGCTGCTTGTGTCCCAGCTGTGTCTCAATAGGTCCCATTTAGACCTAGTGAACACCCAAAGAGCAAATGCTGAAAACCTGAGTCCTAGAAGAGTAGCGGACTTAAAGTGTTAATTCTACTATTCTTCTTAAAAGGCCTATCTGGACTCATGATCATATGACCTCTGACAATGCAGATTCCTTTTAAGGTAGCCATCAAACTCTTTTACACTATACATCCCTCTCCCTTTAGTGCCTATTACTATATATTTATTGTGTATATGCTTTATACAAAATGAGACATATTTTTGGACGTGTCTCAATAGAGATTTGGTTTTGTTTGATGGCGCAATGGATAGAGTGCCAGGCTTGGAGTCAGAAACACTCATCTTTCTGAGTTTAAATCCAGCTGCAGACACTTACTATCTAACGTGGAAAAATGTTTAATATGATTGTACATGTATAGCCTGTATCAGATTGCATACTGTCTTACAGAGATGGGAGTTGGGGTGGGGTGGAATTTAGAATTCAAAATCTTATAGAAGTGAATGTTGAAAATTAAAAACAAATAAATAAAATTATAAAAGTTAAAAAAAAATAAATGTGAGTTAGCAGTAGCAACCAGCAGTGTGACTTTGGGAAAATCACTTCTAACCAGCTTAGCTCTATCCTCTCTAGACTCCTCTACCTCTGCTCTGGCTATCTTTTCAAGCTAGAGATCAGCCCACCAATGCTACTTCCTTCTCTGATTGGTCAGTCCATTTGAGGAACTGCCTGTGCCAGACATACTAGCTAATCCAAGTCAGATCCTGACCTCAGGGTTTTTCCACTTTACTGTCTTCTAGCTAGCCTCTCCCTCCACTCTAACCCAAGTCAGATCCTGACCTCAGGGTTTTTCCACTTTACTGTCTTCTAGCTAGCCTCTCCCTCCACTCTAACCCAAGTCAGATCCTGACCTCAGGGTTTTTCCACTTTACCATCTTCAGACCTCTCCCTCCACCTAACTTTAGCTCTCTAGTATGTATTATCTTCCACCATTAGAAAATAAGCTCCTTGAGGACAAACACTGTTTTCTTTTTTACTGGAATTTGTATTCCTAGCACTTAGTATGGTCACAATCAAATAGTAAGTTTTATTAAATGCCTCATCTAATTTGATTTAGAATGCAACTGTAAAATGGCAGGGCTTTGACTAGATGATAGCAGATCTCTTTGAGCGTTATTCCAACAATTAGGTACTTTGCTAAATCATCAGTTATACTCAGAATCAAGAGATTTTAGGATTATTAACTGAGATCATGAAAAGAACATTGATATAAGAGGGAGGAAAGTTCAGGGAAGGGAGATGAGGGATGGAGATCAGCTTGGAGTTCATCACTTAATGGGGCTAGAAAATGTCAAATCTAGAAAATGTCAAAATACTCAGGAAAAACTGTAAATAATGAGTAAAAATGTTTCATTCTGTAGAGTAAGTGTGCACTTTTAAGGTCAGGCTTGTGGAATCACTTCAATGAAGTAGTTTTGAAGAAGTGACTCTGGAAATAAGTCTCCTATAGTATACTGCTAAACACTGTAAACTTTGACGTGCAGATATTCCAAAACAGGCACATTTTAAGAACAAAAAACATCAATATGGAATTGGAGATCAACTTTGCTACATACAGGATAGAAAGTCTTAGAGAAAGGGGCTCATTCAATCACTTTCCCAGCCAGCAATGAGATCAAATGAACTGTCTGGAGCTTGGCCTCATTTCCTATCAATCTCTTTCATTCACTAGACAGAGAGCGTCTGCATTTAAATTTCAACCTTCCTCTCCCAACCAATATCAGCTTGGCTCCTTTTAAAGAGGGATTAAAGGCTCTGTAGATGACTGGGAAATATTTCCAGCACAAAGAAATAGGACCTACTTCTGGCTAACAAGAGTAATTTAAAATCACAGCATACAGGGTAGCTAACCCTATTCATCCAGTCATTGATCATCAGCTTTGATTTCACCTCGAATTAACAACATTTACATTTAGGGCTGTTGCAACAACAACTAATATTCATCCTTTCAAAGACTGTTGACAGTACATGCTCCCTCCCAACTTGAGCTAAAGAGAATGAATAAGTAGGGATCATAGAGTTAAAAATCAAAGGGACCACAGAGTTCAGCTTCCTCAATCTTACCCATGATGAAACTAATCCTTTGAATCTTAGCAGGTGAATCTGCTTGTCTCAAGTCACAGAGGCAAGAGGTAGAAGGGCCAGTATCCTGTGACTTGGAATCCAGCCTTATTTCCACCACATGCCCAGATCCTATAGCACTAGTTCTACTGCCCTTTCCCTTTATTATACTGTATTTTTAAAGGTCCATTTGATCCTTCAGACAATCCTATGGGGTAGGAAGGGAAGATTATCTCCTTATTTCAGATGAACAAATTATAGTTCAGCTAGGTTAATTAGTGGATCACGGTAACACAGCTAGGAAATGAGATAACACAGGTTAGAACCAGGGCTTCTAATTCCTGATCCAGTGTTCTTTTCACTATAACAAGGAAATTGATTATCAATGGTCTCCCTACTTTCCAAATATTTGTTATTTAATTAAGGAATAAAGCCTAGACCCAGCCATGGGGATCCAAGGAAAATGTAACCAGGGGGAATGGGGGAAGCTCCTAGAATTATAGATCTAGATAATGCTGTCTACCAGATTGAGATTGTTAGCTATGGGGTTCCTTCCCCATAACTAGGAGGAGTAGCTAACACGTTGGATGACAGTCAAGATCTTAAAAGATCATGGTAGCCTAGAACATGAGGCTGAATCTAATGAGACTGAGGTTGTTAGGGATAAACATTAAGACTAGCATTTGGGTTCAAGGGGTCCATTTAACAATACAAGACAGAGAGGCAAAACTAGATAGCAGTTTATCTGAAAAAGATCTGAGGATTTTTGTGGGCTGCAAACTCAAAATGAATCAAGGATATTCATGGATATACCATTCAAGAAAACTAATTCAACCTCAAGCTGCACTAAAAGAAGCATACTTTCCAAGGAGGTGGCAGTCTTGCTGTACTCCATCCTGGTCAAACCAAATCTGAAGTACTGAGCTTGGTTCTGAGTGTCCTATTTTTGGAAGGACACTGATAACCTAGAAGGCAACCAGAATGCAGGTCCTCATGATGCAAGGATCATAGATTTAGAAGTAGAAGGGACTTTAGGGGCCATCTAATCCAACCCCAAAATTTTACAGATGAAGAAACAACCTCAGAGAGAAGACATTACTTGGGCAAGTCCACATAGATAGTAGGTATCAGATGATCATTTATGAGGCTAGGTTGAAGGAATGGAGGATAATTTGCTCTGTGAAGAGATTTGGGGAGGTGAAAAGAGGACATACTCCAGGCTTTCAAGAATTTTCAAGAGGAATTGGGCTTGTTCTGCTGGGCTCTAGAGGGCAGCACTAGCAGCAATAGGAAGACATATGTTTGAAGTTTAAAAAAAATCTTCTGATAATTAGATATGGAAAAGTGGAATGGGCTGTCTCAGGAGGTAGTGGATTCTCCCTCAATAGAGGTCTTCAAGCAGATGGTGAATTTTATTTTTTAAAAATCGTAACCTATTAAGTGTATGAAGCACTTACTTTAATTAAGCACCTACTATGTGTCAGACACTATGCTAAGCACTACACAGATATTATATTCTTATCCTCATGACATCCTTTGGAAGTTAGTGCTATTTTACAGATAAGGAAACTGAGTCAGACAGAGGCTAAATGATTTGCCAAGGATCACACAGCCAGTGAGTGTAGGAGGTCAAACTTGAACTCAGGTCTTCCTGACTCCAATTCAGGGCTCTATTCCCTGGGCCACCTAGCTGCCCCTGAATAACTCCTCACTGAGTATGTGGAAGAAGGGATTGATGTTTGGGTGCAGGCTGGACCAGATTGCCGCTGAAGTCCCCTCTAACTTTGAAAACCCAAGGTTCAATGAAATTGCCTGCCAGCCTATTCTGTGGCACTTAGTGATATATGGAGTGACATGAACAACCCCAAGTCCAGAACGCTAATCACTATACCATGCTAGCTCATTTTTATCAAAAAATGCTTATTTTCCAAGGGATATCATATAGTAGAAATTTTCATATTTAAAAATGAAAAAACCCTCATAAAATAGAATTAATCATGCCTGTGGGCTAAGAGTAATAGAACTCTACAAGGTGTTTATTCTTGCTTATTGGCATAACTGCTAAATCACCTTGTAAAATATCCTTGGTTTTTGCGTACAGATTGTCTTTAACCTCACATCTACTTTTGGCAGTCCAAAGCAGTGAAGTCCCAGTAATGAAAACTCAGAGACCTCTTGTTGATGCTCAGCTCAGCTGTGGCCCTGGCAGATGTCTGTCTGCGCACTGTCTGATGTGGAAAATTATAATGCTGCCAGATGTCATTTGCCTCCACAGCTATCTAAAGGTCTCTCGTCACCTGCCTCTTCCTCCTCCTTGTATTCACCCCTATGATATTCTGGGGTTCTGAGATATTTTTCACAAGTTATTTTCTTAAAGATTATGGATGTGATGAATCTAAAATTAATCTCTCTCTCTCACACACACACACACACACACACACACACACACACACACACACACACAACCAGAACATCCTTCAACGAGACTGCTGAGTTCAGTTCTTAAACCAGTAGGTATCACAGTATCATCTAATTTGATTTGGAAAGGACCAGAGTAAACATCAAATACACTCCATACAAGAAATGAAAACCCACTTTAACAAAACCTGCAAGTGTCACCCTAAGCCAGGGTTGTAGGTTGATGTGGAGATTGGTCTGGACCTGTGATTTCATCAGTGTGCAGAAATTCCAGTGTGGAAACTAACTCCACTCCCTAATGCCAACCCGCAACTAATCTGTAACTTCTAGTTTTAGGTAATTGCCCAGGGCAATAAGAGGTTAAATGACAGCCCTAGCTAATATGGGTCAAAGGCAGTATTTTAACCCAAGTGGTCCTGATTGTGAGGCCAGCCTACTCCCCCTTATATCATGTTGCCTTGCTGTGTTATGCTATAATTAATTGACTTATTACCAGAATATCTTTCTGTGTGCTAAAAAGCTGCCCTCCTCAATAACACTTCTGCTCAACTTTCAACTATTCTTCTAATCACAAATAAATAAGAAAGAGTATTTCATAGCTAGAAATTTCCTGGCTCCGGATATTGTCATGAACCATTTACATTTCCATTGTTGCAAAAATAACCAAAAGCATGAAAAACAGCTCTCAACCATCTCTACCTCAAAATATCTCCCATAGACACAGGAAATTATTGTAGCAAAGCAAGGCTGCAACAGAATGTCTCATGGACATTATTTTTTATTTAAAAAAAACTAATTCCATTGTAAGTAATCAGGAGCAGCATAGTACCATGGAAAGGATACTGGACATGGTGTTAGAGGACAAAGGTTTGAATCCTGACTGCCCCTTGCTACCTATGTTACTTTAAGCAAATCAATTAACCTTTCTGAGACTCAGTTTTCTCATCTGTCAAATGAGGGGGTTGATGAGATGACCTTTAAGGTTCCTTCCAGTTCTAAACCTAGAATCCTATAATAATGTGAGGATAAAACCATTAGGCTATTTCAGGTAGGACTTCTTGGTCTGGGATCTGATCAGTAGAGCTACAATTTGGATTAACTCTACCTGAGGCAAATTACTGGGGATGGGGAATGGTGTAAAGACACTGGAATAGTGGTGTTGTGGACAGTCTCATCAAGGGTACAATCATGCTAAGAGAAAGTAGTAGCCCATCCCCTAGAGTGTCTCATGGAAACAATTGCACCCCATACTTCAAGAGGACCTAAGACCTGCTCTTATGATAGGGGGAAAATAAAATCATATCCTACTGGAAATGCAGTGTGATCTCCTAATCCATTCCTCTTTCTCCCTTCTCTTCCATCTTCTTGGGGAATGAATGACTAAATGAATGAAAAATTGTTTATTAAGTACTTATTGTGTGTCAGACACTAAACTAAGCACCAGCATCAGGGATGTAAGAACAAAGAACAAATCGGTCCCCGTCCTCTGGAAACTTATATTCTAGGGGCAGCTAGGTGGCACAATGGATAGAGCACCAGGCCTGGAGTCAGGAAAACTCATCTTCCTGAGTTCAAATCCAGCCTCAGACTCTTATTAGCTGTGTGTCCCTGGGCAGGTCATTTAACCCTGTCTGCCTCAGTTTTCTCATCTGTAAAATGAGCTGGAGAAGGAAATGGCAAACCACTCAAATGTCTTTACCAAGAAAATTCCAAATGAGATCATGAATAATCAGACGTGACTGAAAAATGGCAACATACTGTATATCAGGCACTAAATCAAGTACCAGCATTGAGGATACTAGTACAAAGAACAAAGCAGTCCCTGTCCTCTGGCAGCTTATATTCTAGTAGAGAAAGACAAAATATAAAGGGGAGTGGTATGCAGGAAGGAGTGTGTTGGTCTGGGTGTTATAGGAATGGTAAAATACAGTGAACTGAATAATCTTTTCCATAATGGTCGTGTTGATTTAATTATTGTTCCAAGAACAATAAGTGGAAGGAAGGGGTAGAATAAGTGACAAAAAGATGGCCAGGATGTAGTGTGGTAAGACTAAGAGCCACTAGATATGGTGAACTCTCACTAATCAGGAATGTAGAGAAAAGCTGCATTCATTTGCTACCAGCTAGATAAAGACCTAAAGTTCAGAAACTTATTTTTTGCAGCTTTCAGTGTATTCAATTATTACATCTTCATGACAGCTGTATGAAGCAAGTGATATCATTAGCTTCATTTCGCAGATGAGGAAACTGAAGGTAAGAGAAGTAACTTGCCCAGGGTCATACTGTTAGCATCTAAGACAGAAGTTGAATTCAGGTCTTCCAGACTTTAACTCCAGCACTCTATCTACTACCTAGATTATTCTCAGCCTCTGTTTTCAGGAAAAGTATAGCTCTGTCCATCTGACAGAGTCTTCTTACTTCCTAGACTGTGTTCCCATGACCAGGAAAAACCAGGCCAATGGAAGTCTCACATGTAGCAATTTCAGACTTGCAGTGGTTGCAGGTGCCCTGAGTAGCTGAGGTCATTGAAACAGTCAGAGCCACTGCAATAATTTAACATAATATTATTTGGTCATTTAGTCACTGCTACATCTCTAGGATTGAAAACAAACAACAAAGCCCTTAGGGGAAGAGGTCTGGAACAACGTTAGGCTACTTTTCTGCTTTGGGAAAATAGTAGGCTTGGATTATGTTTGGAAACTGTGCCCATGATTATAACGGAGAATAATTCCTTTTTCTGCTGATCCAGGTTTGGAGACAACACTCAGATAGTGAAAAGGCTGCAAAAGAACCACTTGCGTGACCTAGGCTTCTGAGATCCTGCTTGAATCCTTATGTATTCAAGTAAAGGCAAATAAATTTGATGCTGGTGCTCCAGGAGAGCAGGTGCCTGACACAGGGCATTTTTTTATCTACTTATAATGAAGAGCTCTACCCAATTTAGTGAGTAAAACTCATGTGATCCTCCCACATACATGATGAAAATACAGCAGAGGTCTCAAACATGTGGCCTATGAGACACATGCAGCCCCCAACATTCCTGAGCACAGCCCAAATCAGATTAAAATGTTAATAATAATTTATAATATAACAATATAATTTCTCATAGATTTATTAATGTTTCCCACAGACAGCATATAGGATGGCTTAAAACCCAAATGAGAGGACCAAATATCAGGACTGGGGACTTATATAGAATTTCATTTACAAGAGAGAATACATGGGCTCAGCAGTGAGTCTACCAATCAGTTAGCAAGAGGAACAAAGAACAGGTTTAAGGAACAAGCCACGGGGAGCTTGGAAAAGGCTATTGAGGGGTGGAACCAAGATGGCGGCATGAAAGCAGTGACTTACTCGAGCTCTCTCCCAAACCCCTCCAAATACCTGTAAAAAAAAATGGCTCTAAACAAATTCTAAAGCAGCAGAACCCACAAAAAGAGGGAGTGAAACAAATTTCCAGCCCAAGACAACCTGGATGGTTGATCAGAGAGGTATATTGCGCCGGGCAGGGAGAGGAGTGCAGTTCGGCGTGAGCACTGAGGGCTGCAGCAAACCTGGAGCAGGTCTCAGAGGACTGAATCACAGGCAGCTGTGGTGGTTTCCAGACTTCTCAACCCACGAATGCCAAAGACAACTTAGAAGGTCAGTGGGAAAAGTCTGTGACTGCAGTGAGAGAGAGAAGTGAGGTCTCAGCCACAAGTCCTGAGCGCAGCGACTTTTTCCTGAGCTTCTGGCCCACAGACTAAGGGGAAGCAAGTGGCTGATCAGAGGGGGATTGCAGGGATCTCTTGCTTTGCCTGTGCTTGGTTCTGGGTCACAGTTCTAGATGGCAATCCTGGGGCGAGGAGGAGCTCTGGGGTGGTGGAGCTTGTTGTGGTAGTGGAGAGGAAACACCTCGCCCCTTATCATACCACCTTGGAAGAACTGAAAGTTTACAGGTCCCTAGAACTATCTCTGAAAATAGCTGTACAAACCCCTGAAGCGTGGGACAGTACATTCTCCACATTGGAAGCAGACTCTCACCTTAACAAAGAGTTTAAAACTCAAGTAATTGGCCAGGATCATGAGTAAGCAGCGCAAAATGAGTCAGACTATATTATCTTACTTTGGTGACAAAGAAGATCAAAACATACTACCAGAAGAAGACAGCAAAGTCAAAGATCCTACATCCAAAGCCTCCAAGAAAAATATGAATCAGTCCTAGGACTTGGAAGAGCTCAAAAGGGATTTTGAGAAGCAAGTAAGAAAAGTAGAGGAAAAACTGAGAGTGATACAAGAAAATCATGAAAAAAGAAGTCAACAGCTTGCTAAAGGAGACCCAAAAAAATGCTGAAGAAAATAACACCTTAAAAAATAGCCTAACCCAAATGGCAAAAGAGGTCCAAAAAGCCAATGAGGAGAAGAATGCCCTAAAAAGCAAAATTGGCCAAATGGAAAAGGAAGTCCAAAAGCTTACTGAAGAAAATACTTCCTTAAAAATTTGAATAGAGCAATTGGAAACTAGTGACTTTATGAGAAATCAAGACACTGTAAAACAAATCTAAAAGAATGAAAAATTAGAAAACAATGTGAAATATCATATTGGAAAAACAACTGACCTGGAAAATAGATCCAGGAGAGAGAATTTAAAAATTATTGGACTATTTGAAAGCCATGATCAAAAAAAGAGCCTAGACATCATCTTTCAAGAAATTATCAAGGAAGACTGCCCTGGTATTTTAGAACCAGAGGGCAAAATAGAAATTGAAAGAATCCACCGATCTCCTCCTGAAAGAGATCCCCAAAGGAAAACTCCTAGGAATATTGTAGCCAAATTCCAGATTTCTCAGGTCAAGGAGAAAATATTATAAGCAGCCAGAAAGAAACAATTTTGTGGAAATACAATCAGGATAACACAAAATTTAGCAGCTTCTACATTAAGGGACTGCAGGTCATGGAATATAATATTCTAGAGGGCAAAGGAGAGAGGATTACAACCAAGAATCATCTACCCAGCAAAATTGAGTGTAATCCTTCAGGGGAAAAAATGGTTATTCAGTGAAATAGAGGACTTTCAAGCATTCTTGATGAAAAGACCAGAGCTGAATAGAAAATTTGATTGTCAAATACAAGACTCAAGTGGAACTTGGAAGAGGTAAACAGGAAAGAGAAATCAGAAGAGACTTATTAAGGTTGAACCATTTACATTCCTACATGGAAAGATGATATTTGTAACTCATGAGGCCTTTGTCAGTATTAGGGTAGTTGGAGGAAAAAAATTATATGTATGTAGATAGATAAATATATAGATAGATAGATAGTTAGTTAGATAGATAGATAGATAGATAGATAGATAGATAGATAGATAGATAGATAGATAGATAGATAGA